>NC_029787.2:27569701-27572628 GCF_000816755.2 Arachis ipaensis
ACTTAAAGTGTACTTGACAAAATATCTGAATAAAATAAGATCTAAATACAAATTAATTAGCTAGATTAATTTATCTCATATAAGAGTAAATTGAATAATACAAAGTATAAGAAGATTTGTATTTATTGAAATCAGTATATAAATATTTTCTATTATTTTATCAAAAAATATAGAATAGTATCTTATACCATTTAGTACGTATCTCATATGAACGAGTTGGTCATTTATGAAAGATCAATGTTATAAAAGATATTAATTAGTGTTAATTCAAATACAAAACAAATGCAAAGATAACGTTTGTGTTTATTAAAGCTATCAAGTACATATACAATCTTCTTTGTTTATTAATTATGTATACACTTTCTTTGGGTAGATTCCTCAAACAAAACTATTCCAAGTGAAGAAAGTTCAAAGGATGAGCAAAGGAGAAAGCTTGCTGTGGCAATTTCAGTTAGCTTTTTCTCGGTTCTTATGATTGTTTTAACTTTCTATTGGAGGAAAAAAAAGCTTAGAGGTAAATTTACTCAACTGCTCTCCATTGAACATTATGTCAGAAAAATTATTTATTTCAAACCTCAAATTTAATTAATACATATTTTGATTTTTTTTAGAAAAATATATGATATTATTTTTCTAATTTGAAACATTGAAACGCTCATATGAAAGTTCCAGTTACATGATTCTCTCTAGATGATATTTGAAAATAAAATTTGATTGCATCCGAATAAAAAAAATTAAAAGGGAGTATAGACACTAAAATCTTAATCGTTATTATTCTTATATTTTTGGGCCTATAAATTTAGTTTTCAGAAAAATTAAATAGATAACTATCTTACTGCCCATATTTGACACAAAAAACATCAATTTAAGAATTATTTTCACAAAATAATTACTTTGTTGTCATTAGTATGTTATGTTGATTTTACTCGTAAAAAAACAGGAAATATACCACAAGAAAAAGGAGATGATGAAGCCCATGAAGAAAAACTTGAGCTTCCATTATTCGATTTTACCACAATAGTTCATGCCACTAATAACTTCTCAAGTGACAAGAGGCTTGGCCAAGGTGGTTTTGGGCACGTGTACATGGCAAGTAACTAAGTATTTAACATTATTTCTCTAAATACTATATGCCAAGATAATAACACTACCCATTTTTAATCATTGTTTCAATTGTACACTAATTAAATACAGGGTACATTAATTGATGGGCAAGAGGTTGCTGTCAAAAGATTGGCGCATAAGTCTGGACAAGGAGTAAGAGAATTTAAGAATGAAGTTATATTATGTGCCAAACTTCAACACCGCAATCTTGTTAAGGTTCTTGGTTGTTGCATCCAAGGAGAAGAAAGAATATTAATCTATGAGTATATGCCCAATAAAAGTTTAGATTCCTTTCTTTTTGGTATGTTCTGCAAACACAGTTTTTTCTAAGAACAATTTTTTTTTTAATTAAACTAATATTATTGACCGCCTTTACAGATTCTTCTCGAGAACTTCTTGATTGGATGAAACGATTTAACATCATATTTGGAATTGCTCGTGGACTTCTTTATCTTCACCAAGATTCAAGATTGAGAATTATACATAGAGATCTTAAAACAAGTAATATTTTATTAGACAATGAGTTGAATCCAAAAATTTCAGATTTTGGAGTGGCACGAATGTTTACTGAAAATCAAATGGAAGCAAATACAAAAATAGTTGCAGGAACATAGTAAGTATTTATTAGCTGGAAAATTGATTTACTTTTTCAATTTTTACATACATTTTAATCACAAAAATAACTCAATTTGTTCAATTTTATCAAGTGGCTATATGGCACCAGAATATGCAATAGAAGGGATATTTTCTACCAAATCTGATGTTTTTAGCTTTGGAATAATATTATTAGAGATAGTAAGTGGACGGAAAAATACAGGAATTTTTTATCCTAATCAAGGATTCAATCTTCTAGGACATGTAAGTGATCATAACATTTGTTTTACATATATGTGAAATTTTAGGATCATAAATATTTTCCTCCAATGTTACTATTACAGGCATGGAGATTATGGAAAGAAGAAAACCCAATGAAACTAGTAGATGCTTGTTTGGAAGACACTTTTACAATTTCAGAGGTTCTACGTTGCATACACATTGGTCTTTTATGTGTGCAATTGCATCCTGAGGATAGGCCAAACATGGCATCGGTGATTTTGATGCTTACCAATGAGAACACTTTGCCTCAACCAAAAGAACCTGGTTTCCTTATAGAAAGGACGCCAATAATTGAAGAACAAAGTTCATCTAAAAATATGACTAATTCTTCAACTAATGAAGTAACTGTGACATTGTTAGATGCCAGATAAAATTGTTTTTTCCCCAAGTCTGTCTTAGTTAGAATATAAAAAATTTATGTAAATCACACACTCCACCTCCTCCCCTTCCCTAAAGCTTTCAAAAACCAAGTATATTTCTAGTTGATTAGTTTATCACAACTTGTTATTGTTAAGGGTATAACTATTATGGCCAAATGAGTAATAGCTCAAATGGCATAGTCTCCCCATATTCAATTAAGAAGTTGCGGGTTCGAGTCTTCTATCTTTGGTAAAAAAAAAAAAGGGTATAACTATTATGGAAAAGTATAGGTAACCAACAACATTTTTGAACAATGTGAATTAATAGGGTTAAAAGAGTAAATTAACCTTAAATTTAATTAATAGCATTAAATTAGGGTGTAGTATATTTTGATGTGATTGATGATTGTTCATGTTGTTCAAAATGATCATTGTTTACCTAGCATTCCCCAACTATTATTGATAAAGGTTAGCCTCAGTTAAGTCAAGTAGTTATAGGTTAGTTATAGTTTCTCTTTGCACAAACTGATTGGTTATTTTGTAAGTGTGTATATATATATATATAGTCTAGTAGTTTTCTATCTTCTA
>NC_029787.2:27572649-27605705 GCF_000816755.2 Arachis ipaensis
CTATAGCTTTGATTATTACAATCATTCTTTTAATCTATGTGAATCATTTAAAATTAGATGATTAATTAAAAAAATGAAGGAGTAGCATATTTGGAAAACATAATATTTACTTGCGTAGAACTATAGATTGGGTGAACTAACGACAAGAGTTGTTTTTAAAGAATTTTCAATGTTTTACGTTCATTGTTGTCTTTCTCTTGTCATTAATTAATAGATATTTATAAACAAAGATAAGGAAGAACAATATTACGTATATTACTAGAGTGAGAAAGTGATACAAAATAATTCCAAAATATTTGGTGTAGAATTTGGATCAAACAAATAAGTTTTGAGTCTAAAGAATCTTTATTTTTTATTTATAGAGTTAAATATAATTTTGGACTTTATAGTTTAGGTCGGAAATTTTTTTTGTCTTTAACCTTTTTTTCCATATAAAATTGCCCTAAAATTCAACGTAGTTTTAAAATCGTTCTTTTTGATAGATTAAAATTTTAAATGATAAAAATATCTCCTCTCTTTTCTCACCACCATCATTATTGATTCTCTCTTCTCACCACCACCACTACCCCACCCACTACCACTCCATCACCACTTTTTTATGAATCCAATTCATCACCAAAACAACCATCATTAACATGAAACAAGAAAATTATTATCATCATTGTCAAAACAAACATTAATAAAAAAAAATTAGACATTAACAAGAACAACAAATATCTTGTTCTTCCTCCAATTTCTCACCAAAACCAAAGAACCAAGAATGTGAAAATGAAGGGAAAGGGAGGGAAGGAAATTAGGGAATTAGGATTTCTCTGTTAGCTCACCCATGCTCTACAAGAGTCTGGACGGCGAAGGGCAGGGAGGGAAGGAACACAACCACCACCAAGGGCGAGAGACACCAGCGAAGCACATGTGAATATTTCATAAACACAGTTGCTATTAACATAACCAAACAAAAGAAGATCCATTTCTTGAAGTTAGGGTCTGAGAGCAGCACGCATCCACCTTCTGATGGCATTGCCGTCATCTAAGTGTGCCGCACATGAGAGGCAGAGCTTTTGGATGTCAAAAAACATGTGCTGAGATAGAACTGTGTCAACAAAAGACATGAATCTCTCATTGTTCCTAATGCGTTGGGTATCAAAATCAAAATCAAAGGCTTGGAGATCCTTCTAGAGGTGGCGCCAGCGGCGAGACAAGAAACTGGGCCAGGCGAGGCATGGTCAGGCGAGGGCGACAACAAGGGCAGGGTGCGGCGAGGGCGACAGCGAGGCTTCCTTTTCCTCTCTCTCTCTCTCTCTCTCTCTCTCTCTCTCTCTCTCTGAGTTTTTTCTTCTCTCTGATAGAGATAATGATATTGAGGATATAGTTGTTCGAAGGATGATTTTAAAACTAAGTTGAACCTTAAGGACAAATTTGAATGCAAAAAAAAGTTAGGCACGAATAAAATTTTTGACCTAAACCTTAGGGACCAAAATCAACACTTATTTATATTTTATTTTCTTGTCTAGATGTATAAATTAACGGGCACTTCTATTGTATGAAAGCGAAAAAACATCCATAGGTGTATGAAGGTTTTGATTGGCCTAGAGAAAGAGGTTGAATTTAGGACCAAATTTTAGGTGATGCACTAAAACAACTTATAATGAATTTGTTGTGGTGACTTAAAAACAAAAAATTCATGAGACTTTTGTTTTGTTTTATAGCGACAGTATGCAGAGAAGAGAAAAGAAGCAAATCTTGCAATACTATGTATCTTGGTTCAACCATTTAGTGCAATGTGATTTACATTCCGTCTCCATAATAATAGTAATAGAATTTCACTATAATTTCAGGGGAATAACAAACACCAATTCCATAGGATTACAACCTAATCCATTTAGGAATCACCTAAACTTTTCACCAAACTTCTCAACACAAAGCTCACTTAGCCTAGCTTTACACTGAGTATTATCCCAACTTAGTAAGGATGACCTAACATGGTTCAACAAACCATTACGCTTCTCCACAAGCATAGTCAATCTCCAAGTGCTAACCCAGTTTAAAAAAGAGAACAAATCCTAATTCAAGAAATCAAAACACCAATTATAATAAAATGAATATTATGGCTTTTCTCAAACTGACCTCTTTTGCCTTTTTTCTCTCATAGCATTTACTTTGATTTCTCATATGATGAAACTCAGCCTTTTTTAGTTACAAAAAAGTGATAGATAGAAAAGATAAAAAAGAAATATTCTATGTAAACTCCATGAAAGAAAGAATGAAACTTCAATAAGAATATGTGTTGTAAATGCTCTATTTTCCTTGATTTCAAAATCTGGTTAAGTGCCACTTTATATGGAGGTAATGCATCCAAAAATTGAATTTTGAATTATGAAAAATCAGAACATTGTAGCAGAATGTTAGAGAAAAAAATTCTTTAAGTTGTGGTTGTACATTCTGCTGACCTTGCACTCTCTTTAGTTGCCAAGTGTGTAGCAGTGATTTAAGGATTGTAAGAACCAGAAATTTAATTAACCGATTAATTAAAATAAAATAATAGTTTAATTTTTTGGAATAGGTTCGAAAATTTAGAAATATTAATTTAAAAATTTGAAGGAGAGATTTGGATTCGGTAAATTTTTTCGAGTGAAAAAGTGTATTTTTCTGGGGAAAATTTGCGTAAAAATGCATATCGATAGTACCGATTTAAGTCTGTCCGGTACTGCGAGTGAGAAATTAAAACTGCAAAAAAACTTAGAAAAATATTTAAATTGAAAATCGGTCACTTATTTTAAAGGTTTTGGCCCAAAATTAGGTCAAACGAGCCAAAAATACAAACC
The DNA here is from genome assembly GCF_000816755.2 of Arachis ipaensis. Classification (NCBI taxonomy): domain Eukaryota; kingdom Viridiplantae; phylum Streptophyta; class Magnoliopsida; order Fabales; family Fabaceae; genus Arachis; species Arachis ipaensis. The sequence goes on from NC_029787.2 coordinate 27,575,472, forward strand.
AATTGGACCGGGTCCAAGTTGGACCCAAGCCCAACATATAAAAGCTCCAATTAATGAACATTCACCCTCATTTCAGCACACAAGTGAGAGAGAGAGAGGCAATAGGTTTGAGAAGAGAAGAAGAAAACCCCACTTAGCACTATTCGTCTTCTTCTTCCTTGGCTCATATCTTGAGCTACAGAGCTCCAATTTGCGTGCTGTTTACGGTCACACGAAGCTCTCGACGAGCTCTTCATTTCTATCCAAACAAAGTGGTAAGAAAATTTCAATTTTTTACCTAGTTCTCTGCTCTAACAGATTTTGAGTTTTTGGCTATGGTGGTTGAGTGAATTTTGTGATTTTGGTTGTTTAGGTGTCAACTAACATTAAAAAATTATTGGATTTTTCATCAAATACCATTGAATGAAGTAAGCCAATTCAAAACCCTTGTGGTTTATTGAGTTTGTGAACATTAGTGTTAATTTGGGTGTATTGAATGATATTAAAGTAAATACATGTTGATTGGAGTTGATATTGGTAGTTTGGATTGCTTGGAGTTGATTTTGGTGGCTAAGTATCGTTGAACTTGTTTGAGGATCAATTTGGTGATTTTGTGCTTGTGTGAGAATCTGCCAAGGTATGGTTTCGGTTTCCTTTAGTTAATATGTTATGTTGCGTGAGACTTAGGTTAGTTGCCTTAAGATAGGTTGAATTCGTATGAATGATTGAATTGTTGATTAAATGTATGTGTGGTATGTGAAATTGTGAATGGAGGGGTGATATGATTGTTGTGGAATGATAATGGTTATAATGCTATGAAATGAATGGATATAGTTAATGGTTGATGGTGTTTGTTGATGATTATGTTGATAATGAGTATTGATATGAATTACGTTGAATTGAGAATTTTGAATGAGTTAATGAGGTGAGAATTGAATGGTTTAGATGGTTGAATGATTGAGAAATGGTTTAGGAATGTTTGGTATGAATTTTTGGATTGTTTTGGTATTGTTTGGGCTATGATTAAATTGGTTTGGTTTGAGAGATTTGGTCTTTTGAGGATTGACAAATTTGGTAAAATCTTGTTTTTAACCAACTTCGGTGGGCCATAACTTGGCTCTCGGAGTTTGGAATTGAGTGAAATTTATTTCAAATTGAAGATAGTTGTGAGAGCTTTAAAATGGTATAAATATGAGGGAAATTAGAGTTTAATAGAGAAAGTTATGTGATCAATGGTTGCAGGTACATGTCGATATCATTTTATGGCGATTTTGGTCCCAGTATCAACAAAGAAAGCATGAAGTATTCTTGTTTCATGCACATCCATGGTGGCAAGTTATAAGTCACTAAAATAACTGACCATGTGCTATGAGATATACTCATGGTTCGAAACAAATTGAATCCATTGCTCGCCAAACCAAGTCTCAAGTTACGAAGTTCCTTGGCAAATTCTGAATGTCGGTTATCAAAATCCTTCCATGATTGACCATCGGCAAGATGCTTTAGCTTTCCATCCTTTTTACGCTTTCTCCTGATACCAACTCATATTCTTAGCAATCTTTGAGCACATGAATAGCCTTTGAAGCCTGGAAATTTAGGGAAAGTATCGCAATATCTTTGCAAGAATGTTGTGAGCTTTCTTTGAAGATATGTCACCTTTAACTACCACATTCTCAATCCAATGAGAAGTTCCACATTCATGGCAACATGTTTCATTCTTGTGCTCTTTTCAATATAGCATGCAGTCATTTGGACATGCATAAATCTTTTTGTAATCAAAACCTAAATCTCTTACTAGCCTTGGCTTTGTTAAAAGAAGAAAGGAGATTCAAGTTAGGAATAACCTCTTTGAATAACTCCAAGAGGGAAGTGAATGAGGCATTGCTCCATTTGTGTAGACACTTCAACAAGTATAGTTGGATAGTGAAAGATAACGTAGAGAATCCATTGCAAACAGGATATAGTTCCTTGCTAGCCTCGTCAACCAAATTATAGAACTTCTTTGCATCTTCGTTCATAGCTTCTTTTTCTCCCTCAACATCTGCCATATTCCTAAACCTTTCGTCTAGCATGCCTTTAATGTCATCGCATGAATAAATCTCATCGGTATCACCAGTATCGACATCCATACCAATTATATTTTTCCTATGATTAACCCATCGTGTATAGCCCTTGATGAATCCAAAGCAAATTGCTATAAACAGACTGTCTTTGACAAGGTCAAAAATAGTTGCAACATTTTGCACAAGAACATATAATTTTCTCTCCTCGAGGATTTTCAAAGAAGTAAGCATAGTCCAAGAATCTATTGACGTTGTCCCTAAACTCTTGGCTATGTCTTGGTAAACTCATCCAGTTCTTGGATGAGTCTTGGGAAAACATAATTGTTCATAGGATATTACTGTTAAACTAAGAATCTAGGTAGCAAAAATGATGTAATTTATATACCTGCTAACAACACCTTAAAAGAATATTAATAGATGAATGAATTCTATTAATAATTCAATAGTAGACAAACATTACATAAAAAGAACATTATACATAAAAAAGTGCAAGAATATACACATATAAAAGCAAATAAGTATAAGATAGAAATATCTTACGAGGTTATGACGCAACAATTTGCTATATACGCACAATTTGCACTTAGTGTTCGCCAAAGATTCGCAAATATTTTTTATCAATCTCCTTCAAGAGAAAAAAGAAAACAAACACCAATATTAACAATTAATAGTAACTAACTATATTGGAAGAAAGCAGCAGTAGCTAATGAGAGTAGTTTATTTTTAGAGGACAACCAAGGAGGAATAATCAACATAAATTCTTTTGGAGCAGCTTGATTTTTCAGCCAAAAGACAAGAAGGAATAATCAACATAAATTCTTAGGAAGCTTAATATTTAAAATAAAATAAAAAATAGTTTCCTTTATTCTGCCTAAAAATTTTCGTGCCTCGAAATCTTAACCTGCACTAAAGCTGAACTTTTGAATTAGCATAATCAATATGTCTATTATTATTTGACACACTAAAATGAGAACACACTATAAAATGAGAACACACTAGAGCTTGCACAGCTTGTTAGTGTTATTATACGACCTTGCTATGCTACTATGTGCTTTGATATCCCAATTTCTCAAATAGTAATCGTCATTCCCACAAAGAGAAGCCCAACGTCTTGACAATACAATAAGCCATAAAGTAAAATTATAAGTTTAGATTTTACCAGCAATTGGTAACAACAAAGTGATCAACATAAATGCAATCAACTAAGGCATTGTTGTAGAAGTAGACGAGGATAAAAAGCATGCATCAACTGTAAATCAACTTTCACAGTGTCATATCATCAACATACGGGACATGATATCACACCTAATTTTGATGAAATAAGTAGGGATACATGCTCATAATACTGCAAAATTTTAAAAATTTCTTTGACTGGGGATTCAATAATTGAATGGATGGATTGCCACCAAGAGGCCATATTTAAATGGGAGGCACAATTTAGCTCAAAAAGAAAATAGAACAAAGCTTGAGTCTACAACTACTCAGCTAATCAAATAATATATAGATTACAAAATACTAAACAGGTGGTTAATTAGATTAAATTTTGCGATCATAACACTTCAATTTTAGGAATGCCTAATACTAGTGCATCAAAAGGCACTTATGTGGATTATTATGTATAAAAGGGAAACCAAAGAAGTCTAAGAAGAATATAAGTATATTATATGTATTAATCCCTTGGTAATGACCAGGAAATGATGCAGTGAACACAGTTGAGGTAAAAACAAGTATAATAACCTTAACTTGAAAAACCAATAATATCCCTCAATTCATCTATAGACTCCCAAAATCCAGATCTCAAGATAAAAAAATACATAGATATTAAATTAGAGACAAGACGAAAAAGTTAAGTCTCTATTTATGCATATTCACCAACTTCAAACTAATAAATAAAATAAAAAAATTAAAAAGGATATGTAAGATCAGAGATGAACGGCGAGCATACCCTAGAAAAGCTCGAAACGGCAGCATTATAACCAAAACGCTATAATAACAACAAAATTATCAAAATTAGGATTCAAAGCACAAAAATGAAAAAGAAATAGGCAAAATCATAGGTACCTGCGAAATAGTAACTGACGGTAATGAACAAAATAGAGCAAAGAGGATCGAAGCTCAAAACGCAAGCAAAGAGGATCGAAGCTCGAACGGCAAGCAGAGAGGATCGAAGCTTGAACGTGAGCAAAGAGGACCCAAGCTCAAAACTGAAGAACAATGATGAATGAGCAAAGAAGAACGCGTGTAAATGTCTCCATTGTCATCATCGAAGAGAGGAAGATGAAGATGATGATTTTATGTTTGGGATTTCAAAAATTAAAGTTGGGGTTGTTTCACCGAAAGATGAAGATGATGAATTAAATTGGCTTTTGTTTTTCTATTTTTAAGCTAAGGAGGGAAAGAATATTATTTATTTAATCTATTAAAATAACATTTTTTATATGTTTTCTAATTAACTAAAAAGAAACACTTATAACATGTTGATTAGAAAAATGTTGTAATAGTCTTATTTCTTTAAAACAAATATTAAGAGTTTTTTTTATTATTTTAGACAATATTTTTTAAGCATTTCTTAGAATATATATTGACATAGATAAAAATTATTGTAGTGAAAGGGAAAGAAAAAAGTTAAAGGAGTGATTATTATTATTGTTGTTGTTGTTGTTATTGTTGTTGTTAAATTAGAGTGTAATGGGAAAATGGAAATCTTTTACTATTGTATTACTCGTGTGCCTTCGAAGAGCACACAACGTCCTCTCCAAATGAAAACCTCACCCACTTTAACAGTAAACTCGTTTTTCTTTTTGGAGGAGACTAGGCAAAGCTACTTGGTTTCCAAAGAAGGATCACCCTAAAAATCATCTAGTCCGGCCCATAATCCATGCCTAATCATATCCTACCCAACCATACCACTAATATAACACCTCATTGACACTATTAATTACACATACTAGAAACGGAAAAACGACAAAAAAAAAAACATCTATAACGGTCCAGTAATATGCACAGTCTCTTTCGCAACGCCTCACTTGAAAAGCACGCCACATTCAAACTGCATCACATGGTGATTTTGCTCGTCAGCACCATAGAACCTCCTTTTAAATTAATGCTTATGATTGCTTCTCTTAATTTTTTATTTATATACATGTCTTCTCTCACATCGTTTATGACAACCCTTACTTCTCACTATGTCCAAACTTAAATGATTCATATATATTCTATGCAAGTTACTCAATTTATGTCCACAAAACCTTGGGGTTGAGTATGTCCGGGTTATGTCTCTTTTTTTAAATATTTTGAAAGCTCATAATTGATTTACTTGTCAACACATCAGTTTATGTTTGAGATCAGAGCTGTGATATATTTGTTATAACTCGGCCATAACCAACCTATATCTCAGATATTATTACAACAAATTGCATGTTATACGTTCAACTATGTTAAATGAATTGCCTTGTTATAGTTATTTATTATTTATCCTATAACCGATTCTTACGAACAATAGACTAAAAAGAATAAGTCAGATATAACAGAAGCTTTTTGTGAAGAGAAAAAAGTATGTTGAAACCAATATTTTAAAGATTGAGCTGAACTGGTTGGTTGAACCGAAAACTATTTAACTTATAGTTTAGTTGATAAACCAAAATCATTTGTTTAAGAATCATTTGTGAACTGTTAAATCGGTCAGAAATTTGTCAGTTGGACCGAACTAAAAACTGGCCAATTTTTAAAATTTTTTCTACAGCTATTCAAGTCTACAACAAAAGAGACTTCTTGTGTGGGTATTTCTAATGGGCTACTCAAGTACATGACAAAAAAAAAGAAAGCTTTTTAATTCTAATTGAGTTATAATTAAATTAGTTGAACCTCTAATACGAATCATTAGCTAGTTAGAGAAGTTTGATGACTGATTCAACTTTTAGAATCTTAGTTAAAACTATTAACATATTACCAACATCATTTGGATCTAACCTGACTTAAATCTCATAGTGCTTTTTGTAGGTACTCACATTTTGCACTACCGAGATATTCTTCACCCATCAAAAAGGAAGTCGCCAGTTTCATCTTACTTTGACAAGTTATACATTGGATAATTGATGCATGCAGTATATATTGGACTATACCAACAACCTTGGTTTTCGAATAAATGTACGAGCATATACCAGACTAATGAGGAATCCTTGGCAACCCACAAAAGTCGAGATTCTCGCACAACTGAAACAGATATTCAAAAGCATAATGAACTTTTCGAGAAAGTTGACCACTTACTCTACAAGCCGTTGCAGGGACTGATCTGGCTCATCTATATAACAGCGTGGAACCAATCTCACAGGGACAGATATAATACCAAAAAAAATAAGATACACTAGTTTCCTTATCATTGATAAGATTATTGATTTGAGCGTTCGAGTGTTTCTTGCAGGTTCCATGCTCAAGCCCAAGTTCAGAGGATAACCTTCCCAGCGACCACAAAGACTTGCAGAGACACGTGGTCAAGTTATAACTCGAAAGAGTATCCTTGATGGAATATTTGACGTCTACTGTGGGGCTCGTTTTATTTAAATTAATCCCCATGCACATTCTGTTTTGCTAGTTTTTGCAGGATCATGGCCGATGATGTTGCACCGCCGACTCCTCCGCCCACCCATGACGAGTTGGTAGCCCTGAACAACATCCTTTTGGCCGAAGTTAAGAGGATGGCCGATCTGTTGGAATCAAATCGCAACGGTAAGTCGAATGTGGAGGATCCAAAGAGTGCAACCTCAAACGGAACACGACCGCAAGGATCAAGATTCGACGAGGTTACCCCACCAAAAGAAAGACTAACAATTGACAATCCCTTTTTCAGAGGACATTGTCAAATTTAAAATGCCGAAGAACTTTGTGTTGCCCACCGCCCTCAAGGCATATGAGGGATTCAGAGATCCCCACGTCCACATTAAGAAATTCCAATCCATGATGTTCTTTAATGGTGCCTCTGAACCTATACTTTGCCGAGATTTTCCTACTTTTCTAGATGGTGATGCATTACTTTGGTTTTCTAAGTTGCCTGCAGGTTTAATCTCCTCTTTTGAAGAGCTGGGCCGATCTTTCATCGACTATTTTGGCGCTTCAAGGATATATGTACATGGATCAGACTACCAAAGTACCATCAAACAAGGGCAACATGAGAGTCTAAAAGATTATATGACGTGGTTTTCCAAGGCAACCATGGAAATCCTAAATTTAAGCCCAGAAGTCCACTTACACACTCTCAAAAGTGGTCTCCACCCTGGGAAGTTTCAAGAAACAATAGCTGTTACCAAAATGAAAACATTGGCAGAATTTCGGGAAAAGGCAGATGGTCAAATGGAAATCGAGGAACTCTAAGAAGCTCGACGAATTGACAGACAACAACCTCCCTGAGATGAAGAAAATCAACCCAAGACCCAAAATAACAAAGACCACAAGAAGCCCTTTAAATTGACGCCCAAATAGGGGTGGCAATGGGGCGGGTAGGGGCGGGTTTTTGCTTTACCCGACCCCGCCCCGCCGTCCAACAACCCGCATAGAACCCGCCCCACTTCTCCGCCCCGGTACGGGGGCGGGTAATTACCCGCCCCGAGCGGGTAGGGGCGGGGTGGGTACCCGCGGGTTCGGGTAGTGTTGCCACCCCTACGCCCAAATACGATGCGTACACATAATTCAATACTAAAAGAGAGGACATCATTAAGGAAATACTCAATGCAAAAATGATCAAAACACCGAACAGAGCAGATTCCTACCAGGACCAAAAATATGTTGAGAAGACGAAGCATTGCGCTTTCCACGAAAAGTTCGGTTATGCCACCAACGAATGCGTAATTGCTAAAGACCTCTTGGAAAGGCTGGCTGATGAAGAAGATTTATGCCGGTTTGGAATTTCACAAAATAACTTCCATTGCAAGTATAGTCCAAACCGGCAATGGATCCACTCATCAAAGTTTAAAATAAAGAATTTGTCACAATTCAAAACAAATATAAACTGGGAGTTTTAAATCCCAGGTCGTTCTCCCTAGGAATTACAATTAAGTGCTCAATTATTGCCTATGAGGAATTGGGGGTTGTGATTGCAAGTGACAAGAAAATTAAAATGCAAGAATTAAATAAAAAGCAATTAAAGTAACAAAAATAGAAATTAAATGGCAAAAAGAACTCTTGGCAAGGATTGGGGAATTGAGGATTCCTATCATAATCATAGACCACAAACAAGGTAATTGCATAGAATTAATCCCAATTAGTCAATCCTAACATCGAGAATTAGTCAAAAGGGTATAATTGATCTCAATCCACAAGTCCTAATCAACTCACTAATTAACTTAGTGAAAGACTAGCGTTAGGGGAAACCAAACCAACTAACAATCCTAACACAATATGGAATGGACATCTATGACTCAAATTCACCTAATTACCCAATTCCAAGCCAATAGTGTGGAAAACTATACAAAAGCTAGAAGAGACATTTTATCAAATACCTAGCATGCATAAAAGTGAAAAACATCATAAATTGCAATAAAAATAAATCTATACTACCAATTGCATGAAAATAATAATCAAAACTCAAACAAGCATCAAAGAAATATCAAACATCAAAATTGCATTAATAAAACCAAAATTAACAAGTGTTCACAAACTAAAAGTAGCAAAATTGAGAAGTAACAAAAGAAATTAGGAAGATCAAGGCAAGAGATCATAATAACATAAATGAAACTATACTAAAACAAGAATTAAAGACTGAAATTAAAGAGAAATTAAGCTAGAAGCCCTAAATTCTAGAGAGAAGGGGGAGCTTCTCTTTCTAGAAAACTAAGCTAAAACATGTAAAAAACCTAAACCTAAGTGCTCTCCCCTTCATCCTTCTTCACTTTGGCTTGAAATAGTTTCAGAAATGAGTTGGACTGGGTTTTGGAGGCCCAGAATTTGCCCCAACGAATTGTAATTAATGGGCTCACGTGACCAGGGTCACGCGTACGCGTGTCCTGATGAAATTCACCCTCACGCGTATGCGTTGTCATGAGCTCACAATTGTGCGTACGCACGCATCATTGTGCGTACGCACAGATGCTGAAACTTCCAAACTCCATTTCTTCATGATTTCTTCTCTTTTGCATGCTCTTTTCTCACTTCTTCAACCCATACTGGCCTTGGAAACCTGAAATCACTTAGCAAACACATCAAGGCATCAAATGGGATTAAAGTGAATAAAATTTAGCAATTAAAAGGCCTAAAAAGCATGTTTTTACTTTCAAGCATAATTTAGGAAGAAATAATGAAACTATGCTATTTCAATAGATAAATGCAAGAAAATTTGATGAAATCCACCCAAATAGAGCAAATAAATATCATGAAATGTGGATTCATCACATCCCCACACTTAAACAATAGCATGTCCTCATGCTATACCAAAGAAAGATAAGAAGGGGAATCACCAATTATTCAATGTAACTATTGTATACAATCTATCTATATGTATGTAACTATCCTTCCTTATACTATCTAACTATCTATACGTATTTACTTAGTCCAAGTCATAAATTAATTTCCAAGAAAGCATTTATATACAATCAAGGGCTAAGACTATCATAACCAAATCATATTCGCAATTGAATTGAGTCATATAAAACAATTTAACAAACTTGCAAGATAACAATGATCATAGATGGAAATGTGGAATTGAGTAATTAAACCATCACCGGATTTATATATGCACTCTAGTCGCTCAAGTGTTTAGGGTCAATCCACTCAATTCTCCTCTAATCATGCTTTCTAAAGTTTGTTCTTCATTTAACCAATCAACAAAAATTTAATGTACATATGCAAAAAACATGAGGTCTTTTTAAGGTTGTAATGGGGCTAAGGGTAAAGGTAAAGATATATATATGGCTAAGTGAGCTTGCATTTGAATCTTTGATTAACCTAAGTTCTCACCTAGCACATACACAATCTATACAACTTTAATATTAAGCTTAGCTACCCATAATCTCACTTTTACATATACACACTCTCATGCATTAAATGCAATTCATCACATATGCATGATTTTTATTGAATTTCTCATAGGGGTAATTTTGTCCCCTTTTCATTATTTCTTTTTTTTTCTTATTTTTTTCCTTTTTTTTTCAAGAACATAATATATACCAACTCATCAATGCATATAGTTTCTATAATATTACATGAGCATGTACCCAAATTTTTAATATTTTTCAATAAGAATTAAAACACATTTTCATCAACCAAAGTTTCCAAATCTTTCCCACACTTAGTTGACACACACACTCACTATCCTAAGCTATTCAAAGATTCAAATTAGGGACAATTAATTGTTTTGCGCTTAAAGTTAGTGATGTGGCAATATAAAGAGAAAAAAGGGATCGGATTATAAAGGTTCAAAGTGGCAAACAAAGGTAAATGAAATGGTAAGCTTTTTTGGGTTAAGTGAGCTATAAAGAAGTGATGGCCTCAATCACATAATTGCATAAATATACACTAAATAATGGACATATAGAATTAAACAAACCAAAGATTGTAATCATAGAGAAGAAAACACACAAGAATGAGATAAGTGGTTAAATAATGTAACCACACAATAAGGCTCGAAACTCACAAGTTGCATGTTCTTTAACTCACAAATCATATTCCACAATGTATGAATCATGCAAGTTTTAAAAGATTTAAACTCAATTCAATTTGAATTTCAATTCCCTATAAAAAGTAAGTTTCTTGGAGATTTCATTAAATTGACTAGCTTTTATTTTATATATGTATATAATGTGATTGGATGGAAAAGGTCAAAAATCCTAAGTTTAATTCCTAATTTCAATCAAACCAAAATAGCAACTGTATAAAAAATTAAACTAGGTGCAATCATCACATCATCCAAATCACAATCATAACTAAACACTAAAAAGCATATGTAAAAGCCAAAATTAAAAGAAAATGTAAAAATATGCATCACTACAATATCATACTAGGTTATGTACAAGCAAAATTAGAAGATGCAATGAACTAAGTAAAAAGTACTAAAATAAGTAAAAAGGTTTTCAAAAATATGAAATATATACAAAGCAACTAAAAAGCATAATAAGAAACTAAACTAAAAGTATTCGAAAATGAAATTTTTTACCCAAAATGCGCTGCTGAAGTTAGACAACCTCCCCACACTTAAGATGTAGCACCGTCTCGGTGCTCAAGATCAGGTGGAGTGGAAGGAGTCGTCACTGTCATCACATCCACCTTCAGCTAGTGAGTCAGGCGATAGAGTGGCTGCAAGAACGATGGTGGTGCTGAAAAGGAAAGAACTAAGTCACAAAACAGCATATGAAGTGAACAGATAATAAAAATTTGAATGGAAGCATACATAAGATTTAAGTTAAAAGCAAACAGAAGTAACTTCCAATCAAATTAAGTAATCTAAGATAGCTAACTTACTTCTTTATCAAAGATAAAGAGAAGAAGGGAGCATTGTTGCTATGCACGAAGAAAAAAGAAAACAATTAAAAAGTTAATGTTAGTTGGAAAGGAAAAAGAAAGTCAAGAGTTAAGTGAAGAAAAAGAAAATGGTTAGTTAAAAAGGAAAAGGAAAGTTAAAAGTTATGTGAGGAAAAAGAAAGAGTTAGTTGAAAAAGAAAAGAAAAGTTAAAAGTCAAGTGAAGAAAAAAGAAAAACAGTTAGTTGAAAAAGAAAACAAAGGTCAAAAGTTATGTGAAGACAAACAAAGAGTTAGTTGAAAACAAAAAGAAAGGCAAGAGTTATGTGCATAGCAAAAATGTCCCTTAATTCTGAAAATTCCAACAAATTCTAAAACAAGCAAGTTCATGTTTAACTTCTCAACAATTCAAAATGCCAAAACAAGTAATGCACATGTATGTGTGGAGCACATAATCAAATGAGTGCTAATTATCCTCATTTGGCATAAGTTAAATCAATTTGGTATTGTCAAAGTTAAAACATTGAGAAACAAGTTAACCAAGTAACATTCAAACACCAAATTCCAATGAAGCATAAAAGTCATAAGTTGAAACAAGAATTGAAAACCCCATGATCTATGTGACTTAATGTAAATTAGGTATGAATAAAATGAATCAAATCAACCACATAGATTTAAAACCTTTAAACTTGTGAGTTTATGCAAAAGAGGCTCAAATTCTCAAAAGAATTTCAAGTTTATGGTCAATTGAAAAATCAATTAAGGCTATGTGATACTTATGAATAACACACAATTTAAAACAAGCAAAGAAGTTCAAGAATTGACCAAAACTTGTAAGGAAGCTCTTGAGAAAATTTCCAAAACCATTTAGCAAACAAGATTCTTTTTTACACAGAAATTCGTCAAATAGAATCTTGTTGCACCAAATAAAACAATGTCTTAATGAAACAAGGTTAGAAAAAATCATGCAGCATTTCAGTAGTAAATTGGCCTATTTTCCAATATTGCTCAATCAAACCAAGTTTCATATGAATGTATTAACACTAAACACACAAAAATCACATGTGAATTCATATGAAATAAACAAATAAACCAACATACAACAGCAAATAGCAATGCACAATTAAGCCATAACCAATTAAGCAACCAGCAGAAATGAGCAAATAATGGCCTAAGATACAGCCTCAAAACAGTAATAATGAACAATCCAGCAGCAATAACAACTCGAATTCAGAAATTTATCAAAATTATCATCACTGCAACAGCCATATCCAGGAATTGTTTGTTTCAAAAATCAGCCACCAACAAGAGTAAAGCAACAATAACAACTATGCAGCAGCGTCAAACAAGACATAACCTAAATCAACTATCCACGCCAGATTCTCAAACATCCTAATCAACTAAGCATGCATAAACTAACTAAACTAAAATAAGCAAAATTAACTATAAACAGTAATAAACTAAACGAAATAAAACATGAGAAAGACGAAAATCTGGGAAGTAGAGAATGAATAGAGCAGAAGGGAAAGGGATATATGTGTTGTAGCAATGGTGAACGGCGGACGTACGGTCGTCGGTGGCAGGAAGCTCGCTGCAAGGGATGGAGAACAGGGGAAAGAGAGGTGCCGCAGAAGTAGGGCAGTGGCATTGGCGATGGTGGATCGCGGAGGTGAAGCCGACGGAAAGAAGAAGAAAGGGAGAGGGAAAGGGTGGGTGCAGCGAAGCGTGGTGTGGCTCGCTGGCGATTAGGGTTGCTGGCGGCGCTAGGTGGTCGCATGATGATGGTTTAAGGCAGGGAAGGAGAGTGTTGAGGTGCTAGGGTACCGTGATTGTGAGCATTTCAGTTCATTTTACCCTAAAAAGAAGGGTTGGGGCGCTGAAATTGAGAGGAGAGAAGAGAAGAGAGAAAACTTAACTCTCTTTGATCTTCAAACCACCATAACTTGAGCTACGGAGCTCCGATTGACGAGCCGTTTGCGGCCACACGTCGCTCTTATCATTCTCTACAATTCTATCTAAGTTTGGTGGTGAGTATTCTATTCATCTCTGCCCAATTTTCGAAATTCCCCACTATTACACGTTTTTGGGTAGTTAGTGTTGAAATCTTGTGATTTTGGGTGTTTAGGGATACTCCAACATGGATTCTAAGTGAGTTCTATCCCTACTTCATATGGGTGAGGTAAGAAGTGCTCAAACCCTTGTGATTTGTCATTTTTATGAGCCCTAGGTTGATGTATGTATGTGATATTGGTTATGTTAGTGTATTTGGTGATGTTGGTGCACAATTGGGAGATTGGTATTGCTTGAGGAGCTTTGGTAAGGCTTGGAGCTAAGGTTGGTGAAGACTTCCAAAGAAGAGGCTCAATTGGTTTGGCTACAAGAGGTACGGTTTAAGTTTCATTTAAGTACCGTGTGTTGTGATGAGAATTCCTAGGCTAGATGCCCCTAGGATTAAGTTTGGATTGCGTAAATGGTTGGTGCTAATATGCATAGTTGGTATCTAATGTGAATTAATGATTGGGTTGAGGATTGTGTAGCCTTGTATGCTTGGTGTATTGAGAATTTGATGTACTGGGTAATGAGTATTGAATTGTGATGTATGTTGTGATATATACTTGAGGAGTGATTAAGGTTGATTTGTGGGTGAAACCACGTGATAGTGAGTATGATATTGATTATGTATAATGATAGTTGATTGGAAATAGTGTTGTTGAAATTTGGCATGAGGAAGAGTATATGATATGTAAATGTGCTTGAGTTTGCGAAAGTGTCAATGTGTGAGTTGAGGATGGCTTGATGTTGATTTTGGTACATTTTGATTGATTTCAAAAAGGGTTGAAATTGGCATGTTTTGATTGACTTTGGAAAGAGTTGAAAATGGCTTGTTTTGAAAATGGCACTTTGTGGTTTTGTATGAAAAGATGGTTTTTTGGGCATACTTTGACGGGACATAACCTGGACTACGGATCTCTGTTTTCTGCCAAATCTATTTAGAAATGAAATTGGATCCGGGATGTCCATGCCGTTCGAAGAACGGGTGAAAAATGATTTAAAATGAGAAAGTTATGTCCGTCGGAAGGTTGGGGGTTGAATCTGTAAATTCTGCAGCTTTTAACTTAGAAAAAATTTTAGCAGAACGACCCTACGCGCGTAGGCGCACTTGGCGCGTCCGCGCCGTTCTTCCAGAAAGCACCATCCACGCGTGCGCGTGGTGTGCGCGGGCGCGTCGATGCGCTGCACCAATTGCCCAGCCATTTTCCAGAGAGTTGTGCCAGGGTTGTGCCAGTTTTGTGCCTGGGCGCAAGAGCACCCACACGTACGCGTGGCTGACGCTTGTGCGCCGTTTGGATATTTTTCAATCCGCGCGTTCGCGCATATGGCGCTTGCGCGTCGATGAGTTTTTGGCCATCCATGCGTGCGCGTGGAGTGCGCGTACGCGTGGCCCTGTTTTCATGCCAAAGTTGATTTTTGAGTTTTAAAAGCCAAATCTCATACTTCTAAGCTTCCGATCTCACCTCTTATGTATTAAATCATTATGATATGTGTTGTTGAGTTAGAACAACTGGTGATGGTTTTGCTTATAATTCTGAGTCTGATTCGTGGAAGAGTCAGCGAGTTGGGAAACATGTGAAACATGAATTAGATTTAGCACTCCCTTATGACAGTTGCCTATTCATGGATTAGCGAAAACCTAAGATGAATAATTGGTGAAGAAGCTTAGGATGCTTAGTGAGTTTTATTGCAGTGCATTGTATTTATTTGGCACTTTTACCGTACTGGAAACCCATGGGCCCGGGGTTCTCATTCCGTATATATCTTTTGTTTTTCAGATACAGGTCCAGGTGCTCAGAAGTGAGTTGTGGGTCGTCTGAGAGACGGCGAAGATCTTTATTTCCTCTACTTTGTGTTTTGATTAGAATCTCTCCACCTTTGTTTTGGAAAGTTTATATTATGTATTGAACTCTTTGAATTTGCCTATAGAGGCTCTCATGTTTCCTTCGGGAGAGATTAGGACATACTGTTGTCAACTACTTTCATACTGTACCCTAGCCGACCTAAACTTCGCGGGTCGTGACTAGTGGCTATTTACTTATGTTATATATATCTATCTGTTATCTATCTCTCAATCTCCTCTATGCCTTGTCCGCATATCGTTTTCGACTTCACGGTTTATCTTTTGTTGTCGAAACGTGAGAGATACGTCTTCGTGATTTTATTTCTACTCTTTTCAGGCGTCTCGATTAATACTCCTTTCGAAATTACCTATATTTATTTATTAAAAATCCACCTGAGAGTCGTACCACCGTAATATCATTGACTTATGACTCGAGCATAAGGATTTGAATATTAGGGTGTTACACGAAGAGGAAGGTCGCGGGGTTGTGGATTAGCGTGAGGGTAACAGGGCTTGGGAAAGCGGAAGAGAGAAGGGGTAAGGGACGAGAAAAGAGAGATGAGAGAGGAGGAAGAAGAGAGGGGGAAAGGGATGGCAGCTGCGGCAATCGCCGGTGGTGGTGTGGTGGTCTGAGACAGTGATGGATGATGATGATGGTGAAGAAGATGGAAGCTTATTGACGGTGAATGGTTGGCTCAGAGAAGAGGAAAAGAGAAGGGAAGGGAAGAGTAGGGGGATGCGGACGCACAAAGTTGTGTGGGCGCTCCCACCAGAAGGGGTTGAATCACTACAAAAAATTATGGTAAAAACGGCCGTTTTTTGGGTATTTACGGCGGTTTGAACCGCCATTATTACCAATAATGGCGGTTTCGTAAAGCGACGTAATTTTGGGCGCCATTCTTGTTATTACGGTGGTTTTCTGAAAACCGCCACAATTTCCTGGGTTAAAATGGCGGTTTTTGAATAGGTTAAAACGGCGGTTCAAAACCGCCATTATTTCCAGGGTTAAAATGGCGGTTCTTGGATAGGTTAAAACGGTGGTTTGAACCGCCATTATTACCCTGACAGAGTGGTGTTTTGGTTGGTTAAAACGGCAGTTCTAATCGTCGTTATTTCCAGGGTTAAAATGGCAATTTTTTGATAGGTTAAAACAGCGGTTTGACCGCCATTATTACCCTGACAGAGTGGCGTTTTGGTTGGTTAAAACGGCATTTTTGAACCGCCATTTTTACCCTGACAGTAGCATTTTGGTTGGTTAAAATGGCATTTTTGAACCGCTGTTTTACCATGACAGTGACATTTTTTATCGTTTAAAAAATAGTTTTTACTGTTATTTTTATCGCGTTAAATGAATAATTTTGTGATTAAAATTTCACAATAGCAAAAAATCATAATCCATAAATGAAATATTATATAACTCATAAATAAAATATTAATATAATATATAATTTTTTATTAGTGAATCAATTTGTAGGTCTACAACAATCACATTTATCGCTTATAGTATAATGAATCAATTCATTCTAACCTGATATTTGCTCATTGCTATTTAATTAATAAAATCCTAACTTATAGATTTGCCAATGAATTTCTTAAACTGTTTTCCGTTTCATGTATGTGGTCATCACACCACAAATGTTGCAATGCATTAATATTCAGCACTAAACATTTTCATGAACCACCAGCCTCCTTTCTCTCAATGAGTTTGATAAAGTTTCGAACAATTTCCTTTCGTTCGGTTGTTATAATGCTCTCTGGATGAAACTGCACACCCTGCAATTTTGAAGAACTTAAACTTTAGCACAGAATTGCTGGTTAATAAAAGCATGAACAACCAAAATAACCCCTTCAATGCTAGAGAGTAAATTCTTGATTTGTACATTCACCTTTTCAAACATCAAATTCTCAATTGAGTTTATATTTTAATATGCAGCACAGTTTAGTGTCTACACAGACGTACTGATTTATTAACTCATGCTATGTACCTTTGTAGTGTATTATACCCAAATTGACTTCTCGGACATCAAAATAGTAACAAAGCACATATTAAACAAAAGTGATGATGATAAAGATCTCTACAAACTCTAAATTCAGGTCCACGAAATTTCAAAATATTTCAAAAGCTGTCAGCTAAACTCCATATCAAAATTGAAAACCAGATTACACTATTTTCCTGAATTTAAGAGAAGGGCGATGAATCTTTTCTTGATCTGATCAAAAGAAATCCCCATATAAGGAATAGGGTGTTACCTGTAGATGCTTATACTTCTTATGACGAGCTGCCATTATAAGACCATCCTCAGTCTAGGCTGTCACCTCAAGTTCTTCATGAGGAAAACTCTCCTTTTCGATCACAAGGCTGTGATATCTACCAGCTAAGAAAGGATTGAAAATAACAGCGCGGTAAGGCCAACTAATGACACAACTCAAAAATAGAAAATAGAAAAAATCAAACAAATCAGAATACAAAAATCGAATTTCATAAATAATATCAATGAATCCCTACTTTGATAATCCGGCAAATAATCCATCTTCTCCTTTCTCATCATAATACACCAAAGAGCTTTTCCCATGCATGACACCATGAGGAGAGCGAACAATTTTCCCTGCACAGGTTAAAGGCATAATGTCTTAATCCTATTTCAACTGTCCAGAAAAAGGGAAGAAATGAAAATGATGGAAGTTAAACTACAGGGGATGCTTGCGCTGAAACCAAAAGCCATGTTTGCACCAAAAAATGTAATGTGAATAATATACAAATTTATCAAAGAGATCTTGCTGTCAGTTATATGCACCAAATATATCAGTGGTGGCTAAAGGTTGAAGAAATCTTAGATTATCATTAAAGTTAATAGTTTATATGATGATTTTTATTAAATGGCAACGAGTGAAGAAGGAAAAAAAACTATACAAAATTCGATAGAACCCAAACCAAAATCAAGAAAAGAAAAAAAAAGAATCAAAGAGTTAACAATTAATAGTAAACTAGTTAAACCATTAACTTGGACAACACAAATAAATTTAACCAAGCAACTTATTACACTTTAGTCTGAAATCTACTATCTTAAATTAGCAATTCTAATATGAAAATTTCTTATAACTGCACAATAACCATATTACTAATAGATCCTGATAATCTAGCTTATGATTGATTCAGGTATGAAATATAACATATTTAGGCCTGGAAAATTTGTTACCATCAGCTGGTTCTGTTGACAGCAAGTTAGCTATGTGTGCTGCTAATGCATCTAAACCTTCCCAATCATCCAGACTCTCTTCTGAGAGTTCTCCCACATCAAACCCTATTCAATAATTTTCAATCAGCATGTTATTTATCAGTAGAAATAATTAGCAGTAGAAAAGCCATTGATCACTGCAATTAGTTTATGTTCAAGGTATTGAACTTTAGCTTCTTCTTTTTTATGAATTTTAGTGAGAGGGCATGCTTGATATTCAATTTGAGAATTGAACCTTCCAAACAAAAGTGAAGCTTAAATATTGACATCTATTGCTGTCATTCTATAATATTTTTGCTTCAAGTTAAAATTTAGTGATGATAAATATTCTATTATGCTTATGAAAATTCTCTGGTCCGCATAACAAAAATGAAAATGAAAGAGTAAACCTTATGCAGTTTGGTATGAGATCTTGCAATGCACGCATCTTCTCATTGATCCTGTCTCTTCGCCTCTGTATAAGTAGAAGATCACAATGATAATCATACAGATCACAAGCAACAAAACATATGCTACAGATGGAAAATTTGTTGATTCCAAAAACCACTTGCTCTGTGTTCTATTATTCATCTTTTACATAAAGTATTATCAAATCATTGATCATTACAATGGTACCTAGAACATTATTATTATCTTTTACCATCTAGTTATACATAAAGATCTAATTAAAAAATTACCAAAAAGTATATAACAATATAAACAGTTCACATTATTACAGGCTATTCATATAATATTTACCTTTTTCAATTCTCAATCCCTTTTCACACTTGTAATGTTCTTAGTAATATATGCTTCCTCCAACCGGAGGATCAAAGGTCACAGATAACAAGTTGTAATCACCACTTGTGTTGGAACCTGCCTCCTCTTGCAGTGCCAGGTCATGTTGAAGTTGAGCTATCACTTCATTCATTGTTGGTCTCTCATTTGCTTCAAACTTCAAACAGCATTTTATGACATTCAAGAATACTTCCCAACACTGTAGTGCAATCTTTCCCTTTAGATTGAGATAAATAACCCCTTCAACAATTGATAGCTTGTTTGTTAGTACCATTTTTAAGAGAATTATACCAAAGGAATAAACATCACATTTATCTGTGAAATCATGTCCTTGTAACAACTCCAGAGCAGCATAATCTTCTGTAATAAGCCACAGAATTGGTGACTGGTTAACAACAACAAATGATTAAATAAGTATTTTTGCTTTGCTAAGATAAAAATGAAAATAAAAAGTCACCTGCATGAATTTTCTTGGACCATGGGAGCCCAAAATCTGAGAGTTTGGGAACCATATCATAATCCAAAAGGATGTTGCTGAGTTTTATGTTATGGTGAAAATTTGATGTTGTGTGAAGGTAGCTCAATCTTTCTGCTACTCCAATGCATATTTCTAGTCTTTTCTTCCATGTTAGAGCTTCTTCATTCCAATTTAAGTGATAATGGAGAGATCCATTGGGAATATACTACTCTGCTACACTATCTTTACCTGACTCCACATAAATATCTTCTAACTACATAACTAATTAACTTGCTAACTGTAACTAACTCTCAAGTGAGCTAACCACTTTTGGCGCCGACCTAACTATTTTACGTAATAGCTATATCTCAAATCTCTAATATAATTCATTAGATAGATTTTCATAAACTGATCATCATTGATGACTATATATTCTAAAGTAATTACTAATTAATGAATTGGATTTTACATTTAAGATATCTTCTTTTATTTTAAAAGAAAGAAACAGTTAGCTCCATGAAAAAAATAATCAAATCTAAGGTGCTGTTACGTACAAAGTACAAATATATATACGTCGTTAGTCCTGTCTTTTCCCCCCAATAAAGAATGAATGACCATTTTAGCTCGTTGGTCAATTAACGCATACAGTGGTACATGGATTAACTTTTTCCAATTTCCTTATGTGATATTTGATTAACATTTTCTAAATGTTGTAGGGAATGAATGCTTTAGTTTTTTTATTTTAATTAATCTTGTCAAGTGTGACTTTTTATTTCACTTAAATATCAAGTACCTCTTCACAGGCAGAGTTCACAGTGTAAACTCCTCTTGAAGTCTTCAGCCTGCATCAAGTGGAAAAAAATAAAGTGAAGTGAAATAAGAAAAACCAAATTGAAAACAAATTCAGACAAAACATCTTGAGAATCAGCAAATCTAAGTCCCAAACTGAATCTTGAAAGAGAACACTCTTAATTTTGCCTCCACTCTTGGCACTTTCATCAGCTCCATAAAATACCAAAGCATAACAAGAACATGAAAATATTACACAGGCTGGTCCTTAGCTTGAACTAACAAATACCAAAATAGCCTTTTTTTTATAAGTCAATTTTTGAAGACACAAACACTTGAATCAATTAGCAGAGGAACCTCTTATAAGTTCAATATATGTTCCCCTCACAATGAACAATTTTCTTTTCACGATTACTCTATATAAAGAAAACAAAGAAAGCATGTCCTTGCTGGATTCACATTGGGAGCTAAGCTAGTTTTAAATTTCAAAATTTCACAATGATGAACATGCAGTAGTTATAATAATAAGCACCAAAGAATCATCATCTATAACAGAAAACAAGTTCCAATCTTTTCCATCTCTCTCAGGAAATTCATCAACCACATGGCAAGCATAACAATACTAAACTGAAATACAGTTAGAAAATAAGCAACTGAGAATAAACAAGAAGAGAAAGAGAATACAAACAGAAATTGAGAATGAACAGAAACACACTACGAGCAATGTTGAGTGGATTGAAGAAGAAGAGAATGCAGAAGTGAGAACGCACCGGCGCCGCTGGCGGAGGAGACACATTAATGGAATAGGTGATTCGCTCAATCTCATAAGCTATGGCGTAGTGACCAGATTTTGAAACACGTCGATAGAGGCGCCTTCACTCGAACGCAGAAGGTTGATGAAAGCGGCTGAAATGAGATGAATGGTGGTGACGATGGCGGCGACAAACTCTAGGGTTTGAGATGAACTCACTCTCGTTCTCATTTCCCTCTCCCTCCGATGTGCGATCTCAGATTATACCTAGAAGGAAAAAGAAAATTAACCAAGGGAATTATACTTAGAGAGCTATTGAGACGAAAGCGTTACAAAACTCAAATTCAACCAATCAGGACCACCATTGAAGGGGAAAAAGAAAATAAAGGCTTTGTAAAAGCTTATCCAAATTAGAATTAAGAAAATTTAAGATCAACAAAGATGTACAAAACTAGATAGCAGAAGCTCCACCGAGGACAGCAATGATAGCGTTGCTTATGGTGACGAAGAGATGAGCGGCGGCGCAACGAACCCTCAAATCAAAGCCAGAAAACCTAATCAAAGAAGAGCGCTCCTTCGAAGGCAGCAACAACGGCATTGCCGCCAGAGGAAAGCATCGTGGATGAGATCGCAGATCTCATGTTACGATGGAGTTTCTTCTTGATTCTCACATTGTGATGGAGGTTCGATTGAATAGCATAGCCTTTATTAGTGAAATAGAATAGTTTTTTTAATTACCAGTGAAGCAGGAGCAACTGAGCAAGTAATGGCGTTTAAAACCGCCTAAATCACCAAAAGACTACCACTTTCTACAAACGAATTATGGCAGCTGCATAAACCGCCTCACTTTATGAAAATAACGGCGGTTTTATATAACCGCCATTATATTGATGCCATTTTATATCCATTTTTTGTAGTGAATTGGGGGTGCATACGCACAAAGAGGTGCGTACGCGGGACTGGTGAAAAATTGGAAGCGACGCATATGCGTCTAGCAGGCGCACGCATGGCCAGGGAAAAACGGAAGCTCACACGTACGCGTGATAGGCATACTTGAGAAGAAGTGTGCACACGCACTTAGGTGTGCGCATGCTCTGAATAGAGGGGCAGTATGAAAGTGTGCGCACGCACAAAAGGCAAAATTTTTTTTTTCAAAACAGAATTTCACCTAACACTTCAAAATGCATATAAACAAGAAATAACAAAAATATGTAACTATTCACATTAAAATTTAAAATTGCCCAAAAATTTATTTTCCAAATCAAAATCATTGGACTATTTAAAGCACTTGTAATATGCACAAGTAAGAATTTACCAAAACTATTTCAACCATCCAAAAACTAATTAAAAATTTTAAACATGCAATTCAAGTCAAAAAGACAATTTAAACAAATTTACTAACTATTCAGATATGCAATTTAAAACAAAAATCTATTAAGGCAAGCTAACAAAAACAAAAGATAACCAAAAAAACAAAAACAAAAGATAACCAAAAATCAAGCTATTTACATATTAACATATTTACAATAGCTAATAATATAACACCATTGCAACTCCCCAGCAACGGCGCCAAAAACTTGATGAAGAAGATTTGTGCTGGTTTAAAATTTCACAAAATAACTTCTGTTGCAAGTATAGTCCAAACCGGCAATGGATCCTCTCATCAAAGTTTAAAATAAAGAATTTGTCACAATTCAAAACAAATATAAACTGGGAGTTTTAAATCTGGAGTCGTCCTCCCTAGGAATTGCAATTAAGTGCTCAATTATTGGCTATGAGGAATTGGGGGTTGTGATTGCAAGTGACAAGGAAATTAAAAGGCAGGAATTAAATAAAAAGCAATTAAAGTAACAAAAATAGAAATTAAACGGCAAAAAGAACTCTTGGCAAGGATTGGGAAATTAAGGATTCCTATCATAATCATAGACCACAAACAAGGTAATTGCATAGAATTAATCCCAATTAGTCAATCCTAACATCGAGAATTAGTCAAAAGGTCATAATTGATCTCTCAATCCACAAGTCCTAATCAACTCACTAATTAACTTTGTGAAAGACTAACGTTAGTGGAAACCAAACCAACTAACAATCCTAACACAATATGGAATGGACATCTATGACTAAAATTCACTTAATTACCCAATTCCAAGCCAATAGTGTGGAAAACTATACAAAAGCTAAAAGAGACATTTTATCAAACACCTAGCATGCATAAAAATGAAAAAAAAATCATAAATTGGAATAAAAATAAATCTATACTACTAATTGCATGAAAATAATAATAAAAACTTAAACAAGCACCAAAGAAATATAAAACATCAAAATTGCGTTAATAAAATCAAATTAACCAGTGTTCACAAACTAAAAGTAGCAAAATTGAGAAGTAACAAAAGAAATTAGGAAGATTAAGACAAGAGATCATAAAAATATAAATTAAACTATACTAAAACAAGAATTAAAGACTAAAATTAAAGAGAAATTAAGCTAGAAACCCTAAATTCTAGAGAGAAGGGGGAGCTTCTCTCTCTGAAAAACTAAGCTAAAACATGTAAAAAACCTAAACCTAAGTGCTCCCCCCTTCATCCTTCTTCACTTTGGCTTGAAATAGCTTCAGAAATGAGTTGGACTGGGTTTTGGAGGCCTAGAAATCGCCCCCAGCGAATTGCAATTAATGAGCTCGCGTAACCAGGGTCACGCGTACGCATGGGTCACGCATACGCATGACCTGAGGAAATTCACCCTCTCGCGTATGCATCGCCATGAGCTCACAATTGTGCATACGCAGGCATCACTGTGCGTAAGCACGGATGCTGAAACTTTCAAACTCTATTTCTTCATGTTTTCTTCTCTTTTGCATGCTCTTTTCTTACTTCTTCGACCCATACTGGCCTTGGAAACCTGAAATCACTTAACAAACACATCAAGGCATCAAATGGGATTAAAGTGAATAAAATTTAGCAATTAAAAGGCCTAAAAAGCATATTTTTTTTCAAGCATAATTTAGGAAGAAATCATGAAACTATGCTATTTCAATAGTTAAATGCAAGAAAAGTTGATGAAATCCACCCAAATAGAGCAAATAAATATCATGAAATGTGGATTCATCATTGGCCAGGCAGGGACACTTAGACAAATATATAAGTGGACGTATACAACAAAGCTCAACTGACGTTCACTGCGAGCAAACCCCAAACACCACCAGAAGAACAAGGTACCAACCCCCGCCAACACAGGGGGTTATTAATTGTATTTTAGGTGGTTTCGCGAGTGGAGGACATACAAGTTTGGCTAGGAAAAGAAGCTACCGAACAATGCTAATGGTCCAAAGAACAACGACAGAGGCCATACCTCCCCATCCATATCCACCGTAACCTTCGAACAATCCGACTACCAAGCAAAGGCCACATATCTAGATGATCCCGTGGTCATTTCGATCCAGACGGGAGACCTCCTAGTAAAGAAGGTCTTACTTGACCCAGGTAGTAGTGTTGACGTATTGTTCTACTCCACTTTCCAAAAGATAAAGCTAAGTGATAAAACAATGCAACCTTCTTCGGGAGAGTTGATAGGATTCTCAGGGGAACGGGTACCTATACTCAGGAGCACATGGATGAAAGTAACAATGGGTGACCATCTCTTATCAAAAACAAAGGACGTATAGTTCTTAGTGGTCGACTGCATTAGCCCTTATAACGTCATTCTTGGTAGACCTTCTTTAAATTCTTTTGGTGCTATTATATCAACTGTTCATCTTTGTGTTAAGTTTTAGGTACAAGATAACCAGGTAGCAATGATGATTGCCAAAAGTAGGTTTGGAAATTTTTTCTCTCGAAGAATTGGTGTTGCAAGTATTGTCCCAAACCCACAATCAACCAACATCAAAGTTTAATTCAAAGATGTCACAATTCAACATAAAATAACCGGGAGTTTTAAATTACGGGTCGTTCTCCCTAGGAATTGCAATTAAGTGTCCAATTATTGGCTATGAGACAAGGAATGTAAATAGGCAATGAATGAAACAAGCATGCAAGGAATTAAATGGAAAGAAATTAAAGTAACAAAAATGGAAATTAAATGACAAAAAGGGCTCTTGGCAAGAATTGGGGAATTGAGAATTCCTATCCTAGTCATGGACCACAAACATGGTAATTGTGTGGAATTAATCCCAATTAGTCAATCCTACATCGAAAATTAGTCAAAAGGACATAGTTAATCTCAATCCACAAGTCCTAGCCAACTCTATTAATTGAAGGCTTAGAGTTAGTGAAAACCAAATCAACTAACAATCCTCACACAATGTGGAATGGACATCCACCACTCAAGTTCACCTAATTACTCAATTTCTCAACCAAGAGTGTGAAAAACTACGCAAAAATCCAACCAAGTATTTTATCAAATACTTGGAAGGCATAAAAAGAAAGCATAGTAAAATAACAAGAATTAATAACTTCTACAACTACTAAGCAAGGAAAATAAGAATAGCAACTCAATTCAACAATAAAAGAGCATGAAACATAAATTGCATTAAATGTAAATTAAAATAACAAGAGTGCTCATAAACATAAAAAGCAACAAAAATGAGAAATTAACAAGATAACATAAGAAAATTAAGGCAATAGAACAAAGAAAGGTAGAAGAAACTAGATGAAAACAAGAATTAAAAAGAGAAATTACAAAGAAATTAAACTAAGAAACCCTAGTTCTAGAGAGAAGGGGAGCTTTTCTCTCTAGAAAATGACCTACATAATGCTAAACTAACCCTAATTTCTCCCTCCCCCCCTTCACATGGAATGAGGCCTCCTTTGATATAGCAAGAATCAGCTTCAGAGAGTCCCAAAACTGGGCTCTGGAGGCCCAGAAATCGCCCCCAGCGATTTGCATTAATGAGGTCACGGGCTGGCTGTGACGTGTATGCATGGGTCACGCGTACGCGTCGTCTGGCGTTTTCTTGCCACGCGTACGCGTGGCCTTCGACGATGCACCTCTTCACGTGTGCGCGTCTGTCACGCTTGCACGATGCTCTAAGCACTCCAAATCCTTGTTTTTCCATGCATTCTCCACTTTGCATGCTTTTCTCTTCACTTCTTCCATCAGATACTTGCCTTATGAATCTGAAATCACTCAACAAATATATCAAGGCATCGAATGGAATGAAAGTGGAATAAAATTGATTAATTAAAGCACAAAATAGCATGTTTTCACAATTAAGCTCAGTTTAGGGAGAAAACACAAAGTATGCTATTTAGATGAATAAATGTGGGTTTATGTGATGAAATTCACTCAAATCAAACCAAAATATATCGTCAAATATGGATTCATCAAGATTTAAGCAACCATACACTCCAATCAAAGGGAAGCACGACATTGTTACAATGAAAGCCTGAAAATTAGATCGGAGAATACACTGAAAACTGAGTTTCCACAAGACACCTTCAATGTGGCAAATATTTCAAACACAGCAGAGCTTGATCCAAGAGGAGATCTCCGCAACAGACCATCGCTAATAGACGATATCGAAAAGGTAATCTTATATAACAATGACAATCACTTCACTTATGTAAGTCGTTATCTTTTGCAAATAATAAAAAACAAATCGTCAACATACTTCGACAAAATGTCGTCCTCTTTGCTTGAACCCCAGCAGATATGCCAGGTATAGACCTGAGTTTTATATGCCATGGGTTACAAATTGATCCAAAGGTCCAACCCATAGCGCAAAAGAAAAGGAACATGGGTGACGAAAAGAAGGCAGCCTGTCTAGACAAAACTCGGAAACTACTGGCAGTCGGCTTCATCAAAGAGTTACGATTTACAACATGGTTGTCCAATGTTATCATGGTAAGAAAAGCCTCATGTAAATGGCATAGACTTTACTAACTTGAATAAAGCATGCCCAAAAGACGCATATCCCCTCCTGTGCATTGACAAACAGGTGGATAACGCATTAGGTTTTGGTCTTTTAAGTTTTTTAGATGCATATTCAGGTTATAATAAGATTTTAATGCATCCCAAGGACGAGGATAAAACTACTTTTAACACTGAATTGGGAAAATATGGTTATAAGGTAATGCTCTTTGGCTTAAAGAATTCAGGTGCTACTTATCAACGGCTAATGAACAAAGTTTTCAACACACAAATCGGACAGATCCTCGAAGTCTATGTTGATGACATGGTGGTAAAAACAAAACGAGATCTAAACCATGGAGTTAACCTAGAAGAGATCTTCGGGCGATTACGACAACATAACATGAGGCTTAATCCCGAAAAATGTGCTTTCAGAGTTAAGGGGGAATTTCTCGGTTTTATGCTCACCTCTAGAGGCATTGAAGCAAAAATCAAGAGAAAAGTAAAGCAATAATAAACATGAGAAGTCTACAAACAATAAAAGAAGTACAATAGCTAAATGGCAGAGTAGCAGCATTATCCCGGTTTTTACCAGCCATATCCAGTCATTCACACCACTTTTTTAACGTATTGAGGAAACAAAGAGACTTCAACTAGAGCTCGGAATGTGAAACAGCATTTCAAAATCTAAAGAGAGTGTTATCCTCGCCACCGATCTTGCAAAAGCCCACACAGGGTAAGCCCTTATTACTTTATTTATCAATTTCTACTAATGCTATTAGCTCTGTTTTAGTTACAGAAACAGGAGGAAAACAAGAGCCGGTATACTTCGTTAGTAAGACATTACAGAACGCCAAGCTCAGATATCCGCCAATGGAAAAGCTAGATTACACCTTAATAATCACGGCAAGGAGACTAAGGCATTATTTTCACAGCAACAACATCGTGGTCAAGACAAACTAACCTTTAAGGTAGATTTTAACAAGATCCGAGGTATCTGGACGATTGATAAATGGTCGATCGAGTTGTCCGAGTTTGACATTAAATACAAACCTCGAACAGCCATCAAAACACAGTTTCTAGCCAACTTCATAGTTGAGCTGGCAGAACAACCAGAACAAGACGACACCTGGCACCTGTACGTGGATGGAGCCTTAAATATAGAAGGATCAGGCGCAGGTGTATTACTCACCAACAACTATGACTTATATACCGAGCAATCCATCTGCTTCACCTTCCCAACAAGCAACAATCATGCCGAGTACGAGGCACTGCTCGCTGGACTTAGATTGGCTCAATCCTTAAACATCACCCATCTACAGGTATATTTCGACTCATTATTGGTTGTAGAGCAGGTAACAGGACATTTTCAGGTCCGAGATCAATCACTGGAGAAGTATTTCATCATGGTAAAAGAGCTTATTTCTCGATTTAATTCATTTGAAATAACACACATAGCTCAGGAACACAATACCCGAGCAGATGCACTGTCTAATTTAGCAACCACCAAGAAACATATGAATGAATCTATAATTTCCCAACTAATCACGGTTGAACCAAGTTTTGGCAACAAATCTGGTCTATCTGTATCCCAAGTCCAGGACTGGAGAACACAATACAGGATGTACCTACAAACAGGAAGCATACCAATAGGAGTAACCAATCCGACAATATTCAAAAGGCGGGTAGCATCTTTCACAATGGCAGGAGATGAGCTGTATAAAAGAGGCTTTTCTCAACCGCTTTTGAGTTGTTTAGATGAGGAAGAATGAAAGGTCGTCATGGACGAAGTCCATAAAGGAGTATGTGGCAATCACATAGGGGGAATGAGTTTAGCATCAAAGATAGCTAGGGTAGGGTATTACTGGCCAACAATGAAACAAGACTGCATCAACAAGATCAAACGATGTGATAGATGTAAAAAATATTCTCCAGTAATACACAACCCAGGCGAGCTATTACACACCTCGGAGGTAAGTTGGCCTTTCTAGAAATGGGGGCTAGACATCATCGGGCCATTCCCTAAAGCCCCCAGCCAGGTAAAATTTCTGTCAGTAGCAATTGATTACTTCTCAAAATGGATAGAGGCAATACCATTAGCCAAAATAGGAGCAGATAAAATTAAGTCATTTATCTGGAAGAATAGTATTTGTTGCTTCGATTTACCCCATGCTATCATTACTGACAATAGTCAACAGTTTACAGGGGTTCAATATTAAACACCATTTCTCCTCTGTCGAGCAACCTCAAACAAATGGGTTAGCCGAGGCTGCAAATAAGGTCGTTAAAGCTCGGTGATGCCAAAGGCGAATGGGCCGATCTCATCCTTGAAGTCGTATGGAGCTACAATACTACAAAACATACCACTACGCAGGAAACACTTTTCTGACTGGTATATGGGTCGGATGCAATGATCCCAGTAGAAATCGCCATAAGCTCAAGGCAACCCGAGAATAATACGTCAGATGACAACGACAAAGTAAGACAAACAGAGTTGGGCACCATCAAGGAGGACAGAAACAAAGCGGAAATGAGACACAGTGCAATGCAAACAATAATCAAAAGCAAATACAATAAAAAGGTGCACCCACGAGCCTTTACTGAGGGAGACCTCGTCCTCCGACGGACAGAAGAGCCAAGAAAGCCATCAACCCATGGAAAGCTCGCCGCAACATGAGAGGGACCCTACCAAGTAACACGAGTGCTCGGCAAAGGTGCATACACACTCCAAACATTACAAGGAGCCGAGGTTCCCAGTATTTGAAATATTTCATCACTAAAGGTTTACTTTACTTGAAAGATGATATCGACAAGGGGAGATACTCTTTTTCCTACTCACAAGGTTTTTTCCCACACCAGGATTTTACTTGGAGAGGTTTTAATGAGGTTGGCCTACCTACACCTCTTCATAAGAAGTCTATTAAATTTGTTCTCAATATAAAATCATGTTGCCGAGCATGCTATCCATCTGACTTATACGTCGGCAGTTACAATTTATAAT
>NC_029787.2:27606541-27609366 GCF_000816755.2 Arachis ipaensis
CTCTTCTTCTATCAATAATACAAACACACATTATCTACTTTTCTTAGCATCAAATTCACAAAACAAAACAAAAGTCCTCGCACAGACTAACCCATCAATTACAATTCAAAATCCAAAAACTAGTTTCATGAAACAAGTTAACACAATCAACATAAGTACAATCTATAACACTATTTAATTTCAAATAACAACAAACACAAACAGAAATCCAATCAGCCCTCCTTTTCAACAGAAGCACTTTCATCTTGATTATCAGCCAACGCATCATCATCCAGCAATTGACCGTTACTAACAATTTTTGTAACGTCTAATCTGCTTGCATTAACATCAGGAGCAATC
Organism: Arachis ipaensis; assembly: GCF_000816755.2. Classification (NCBI taxonomy): domain Eukaryota; kingdom Viridiplantae; phylum Streptophyta; class Magnoliopsida; order Fabales; family Fabaceae; genus Arachis; species Arachis ipaensis. The sequence continues at coordinate 27,606,881 of NC_029787.2, forward strand.
ACTCCGACCTATGCGACAGCTTGTTCAAATCCAAGGGCGAAAGAACCCAACACCTCCTCCTCCAATTCCATAACCCTAGCCTTCAGCTTGTCATTCTCAGAAACACTATTTTCTAGTTCATCTTTTGTCTTTCTTGTTTCACTCTCCGAATTCTTCACTTTCTCCTTCAAATTCTTGACCTCGGTCCTCATCTTATTCATTTTTTCATCCTTTTCTTGCAAAAATTTCTTCAGCTTTTTGATAGCAGTAATATTGTCACTCTCTAAACTAGCACCAAACTCAGACCCAGTTCTATAGAAATAGCCAAAAATCAACTTAACACACACAAACTAACCTAAAGATACCGGGCCACTTTAGTCTTACCAGCATCATGGATAATCTTTACATCACAATCTCCTTAAGCAAACTCATCGGCAACAGCCATGAAGGGATAACCTGCAGCCCATAAAGAATTTTTTGGACCCTCTCTATACCTATATAGGACAAGCTGACTCTGATGAGCAACTTCAATTTTCTCAGCTGTAAAAGCACCAGCACTCTCCTTCAAGTTAGTCAAATCAACCGCTCGAGATGATGCCTCACCCCTCTTCCTTTTAAAGGGCCCCTCCTGATTTATACCAGAATGACTACCACCTAATTCACTGTCTGTCAGAACGTTAGTGGAGGACCGTTCCTTTTCCTTTTTCTTAGCCTTAGAAACAAAGGCCTTCAAATTTACAATAGTAAGGGTAGGAGCTTTCTCGCTTGAAAGAGAAAAAACTACAAACAAAGAATATTAGGAACACAATATACACTATCAAAGCTCAAACACACAATGTACAAACCTAGATTACCTAAATACTCTTCCATTGCATCCCTATCTCCTTCAAGCTTCAACAAACTAGATATAGACAACAATTCTGACGAGGCCACCACAGAAACCAGAAAATCTAAAATATAATCCTCACTTCTCACCCTATTCTCACAATCTAAAATTTGCTTTGGTTCAGAAGACCAAAAAATAGGGAACCTTTCATTCATTAATGAGTCCAGGAAAAATGGATAAAACTCCTCATCAATCTGTACCTTGACAAACATCTCTTTGAAGTCCTTAAATCAGGACTTGTACAAACTAAAGATAGTCTGACCTGGATAACTACTCAAGTTTATCCAAACACCTTTCCATACACCTTTTGCTTGGAACAAAGAAAAGAACAACCCCAATGATGGATAACACTATAAGAACTCCATCAGACAGTCAAAAGCTCGGACGAAAGCCCACGAGTTGGGATGTAACTGTGTGGGTGCACAGTTTAATTGAGCCAAAACCCCACACTCAAAGTCAGAGAAGGAGAACCTCATACTTAGTTACGTTAACATGCAGGTGTATAAATAGAAATAAGACCAATCAGACCTCCGTTTACACACCCTATCACCCTCTTCACAAGGCAAAAACTTTACTCCTAAACGTTCCCCGTTCCTTATCCACGTAGCCTCATTCAACTGAGAAACTAACTCAACAGTGCTGAAAATAGACACGCGACTTTTTACGTCACTGTCATCCCAACCGTAGAGGTCCCCTTCATCCCTTACAACCATTGTCTTTTTTCCCATTATCTGACAAAACAAACAAAGATGAAAGTACAAACAAAAAGCAAACTACTAACATTTCATACTCATGATTCTCCTTTCAGTAAACAGTACAACTTGGAGAAGACAAATAGTTTTTCACAAACAAATAGAAGTTACTAAGACACTAACAATTTTTCACCCCCCCCCAACTACTCGAACGGTTCCCTTACCAAAGCAGACACAAAAGGGACCAAACACATGATAGACCCATCAACGGCCCACAACGGAAGCCCACAAAAAAAAATAAATAAAAAATAAAACTAAAACATGTTGAACTTGGGGCTCATACAATATATCCTCTCTGTACACATTCTTCTAAAGTCGAGGATATAGAAGTTTAACCTATTTTTTTTTTTTTTCACAGGCTAAGCTTAGGGGTTGTGGACTATATCAACAACATCGGCTTTCGAATAAATGTACGAGCATATATCGGACTAAATAATGAGGAAACCTCGGCAAACCACAAAAGCCGAGATTCCCGCACAACTGAAACAGATATTCAAAAGCATAATGAACTTTTTGAGAAAGCTGACCACTTACTCTGCAAGCCGTTGTAGGGACTGACCTGGCTCATCTATATAACAGTGTGAAACTAATCTCACAGGGACGGATACAATAATACCAACAAAATAAGATACACTAGTTTTTTTTATCATTGATAAGATTACTAACTTGAACGTCGGAATGTTTCTTGCAAGTTCCACACTCAAATCCGAGTTCAGAGAATAACCTTCCTAGCGACCACAAAAACTTGCAGAGACACGTGGCCGAACTATAACTCAAAAGAGTATTCTTGATATATATATATATATAATGAGAATGAAATATGTATTTATAGATATTGAATTAATTTAAATAATTAACATTAAATATTT
>NC_029787.2:27609689-27616004 GCF_000816755.2 Arachis ipaensis
TTATGGGAATACGGGCTACGGCTCAAAACAAAAAAATTAAGACAATTTTTTTCAAGAACTTCACCCCTCTCATCCGCACAAGTATATGGTATCACCATGATTAAAATTTTTTTCAAATTGCCTAATTTCTTTTTTCATTTTTTGTCCATGTTTAACTAAAATGTCAGCACATTAGTTTGTGTCTCTGAAAATGTGTCAAACCATCATTCGATATGTTCTAGTCATAAACTCTTTTTTAGATGGCACCAACGAAGCTCCCACATATTTTTCTACCACAATATTTTGGAGAAGAATGACAACGCAATTAGGTAATGGATCTTCTTCAGCAAAAAAAACACATAAAAAAATAAAGTGTGATTTTTTATTTTTAATTTTTTAAGTGAGACTAAAATTAAATAATAAAAAATTAAATTAAACACTAAACAACATTTATTTTTTTTTTACTGGAGAGGATCCACTAGGCTCTGAATGTTTTCTTGTATAGTAATCAACATAAACGGTGTTGACTTGTTGAAGGTAGGGCTCCGTCATTGTGAAATAGCCATAAAGGATAGTAGGATACCAACAAAAATATTAAAAGGCCAGTAAAATTTATTATTTTTTATCAATAATTAATTAATAATATTTAAAAATATAGACTAAAAATTATTTTTTGAACTGTTAAATTAAAAATATTAGTTTAATAGTTAAAAATACTAAAAAAAGTACACTTTGCTAACCTTTTAATTTTCAGTTATGTTATACATACAAATTTTTTTTTTTTAGAAATCTTACAAGTTGGGCCAAACCTAACAGAAGTTACGCTCACCCACAAAAGCGTGTTAACACGCGCATCACGTTTCCAAAGCGCTCCTTCACCATTATGAACGACTCTTCTTCTTTCTCGATGAAAACCGCAACTGCCATTTTTTCTTCACGTTTCTCCTCTTCCTCCTCTTCTTCGTTTGTCTTCTCCTTCTTCTTTGTGTTTCTCCTCCAGTTTCTTCGTGTGTTTCATTTTCATCGTCGTGTTTCCCCTCATTCTTCTTTTGATTTTGCAACATTATGTATTTTTTTTCTTTATTTGATTTTTTCCTCCTAAAAAGAATTATGACAATATGAAATAAGAAGATGAAGTAACAGCAGAAGATGAGGAGGAGGAAGATAAAGAGTTTTGAATTATGCAGAACTTATCAGAATAACAATACACCCAAATATCTTCGTGTTACACCCAAATATCTTTGTTTTACACCCAAATTCGCTACAAATACAGAAATGAGTTATGCTACGTGTACACTAAAATCAACCACCAAAGCCAGCCACCAATATAAAATACATACTGGAATATAAATATACAATGAAAATAAATTAAACCACACATGTATTTATACACAAATACATTGGTGGATAATTTTAGTAGCTAATTTTAGTGTACAAATAGCATTTTGGTACAGAAAAATGTTTCCTCTAAAGCTGTATTTTTTTTTCTTCTTCTTTTCCTTATTTCTTTCTTTCTTTTAGTTAAATGAATGTAAGTTCACCATCTTCTAAGTAATTTTACAGCATTATGTGTTTCTTCTTCTTCTTTGTTTGATTTTTTTGTTTTTATTATTATTAAGGGAGTAAAACAAGAAAAAACTTGAGAAGGTAAAATAAAAAGAAAAAGATGAATAAGAAAAAAAAGAAAAAGATGGTGATGATGATAAAAAAAGAAGCAGCGGTAGAAGAGGAGGAGGAAGAGGAAGAGTTTTGAATTACGCAGAACTTATCAGAATAAAAATACACCCAAATATCTTCGTTTTACACCCAAATATCTTCGTATTACACCAAAATATCATCATTTTACATCCAAATTTGCTGCAAATACAGAAATGAGTTATGCTACATGTACACTAAAATCAGTCACCAAAGTCAACCACCAGTATAAAATATATACTGGAATACAAATATACATTGAAAATAAATTAAACCACACATTTATTTATACACAAATATATTGGTGGCTGATTTTAGTGTACAAATAGCATTTTTGTACAGAAAAATGTTTCTTCTAATGCAACATTTTTTTTCTTCTTCTTTTTCTTATTTCTTTCTTTCTTTTAGTTAAATGAATGTAAGTTCATTATTTTCCAAGTAATTTTGGAGCATTATGTGTTTCTTCTTCTTCTTTGTTTGATTTTTTTTGTTTTTATTCTTGTTAAGAGAGTAAAACAAGAAAAAACTTGAGAAGGTAAAACAAAAAGGAAAAGATGAATAAAAGAAAAAAGAAGAAGAAAATGGTGATGATGATGAAAAAAAAAGAAGCAGCAGAAGATGAGGAGGAGGAAGAGAAAGAGTTCTAAATTATGCAGAACTTATCAGAATAAAAATACACCCAAAATTCCTTAAAATACATCCAAATATCTTCGTGTTATACCCAAATATTTTCGTTTTACACCCAAATTTACTGCAAATACAGAAAGGAATTATGCTATGTGTACACTAAAATAAACCATCAAAGTCAGCCACCAGTATAAAATACATACTGGAATACAAATATACATTGAAAATAAATTAAACCACACATGTATTTATACACAAATACATTGGTAGATGATTTTAGTGGCTGATTTTAGTGTACCAATAGCATTTTTTTATAGAAAAATATTTTCTCTGATGTTGTATTTTTTTTCTTCTTCTTTTTTTCCTTATTTCTTTCTTTCTTATAGTTAAATGAATGTAAGTTCATCCTCTTTCAAGTAATTTTGGAGTATTATATGTTTCTTCTTCTTCTTTGTTTGATTTTTTTGTTTTTATTCTTATTAAGAGAGTAAAACAAGAAGAAACTTGAGAAGGTAAAACAAAAAGGAAAAGACGAATAAGAAAAAAAAGAAGAAGATGGTGATGATGATGAAAAAAAAGAAGCAGCAGCAGAAGACGAGGAGGAAGAGGAAGAGTTTTGAATTATGCAGAACTTATCAGAATAAAAATACACCCAAATATCTTCGTGTTACACCCAAATATCGCTATTTTACACCCAAATTTGCTGCAAATACAGAAATGATCGAGTTATGCTACGTGTACACTAAAATCATCCACCAAAGTCAACCACCAGTATAAAATATATACTGGAATACAAATATACATTGAAAATAAATTAAACCACACATGTATTTATACACAAATACATTGGTGACTGATTTTAGTATACAAATAGTATTTTTGTAGAGAAAAATGTTTCCTCTAATGTTGCATTTTTTTCTTCTGAATTGAACCACACCTCATCCACTTGATTGGATTCAAAACAATAAAAGGTGAAGAAGACTTGTATGAGAAAAATACTTGTATGTGGAGAACAAACTGCTCACAAACATCACAGAGGAGCTGCAAAATACACCAAAAATACACCATATTAAAACAAGCATAAACTATAGAATGCAAATACAACTATAAAACCATCATAAAAAATGACAAAAATCATATTCATGAATCATCATTAAACAAAAACTAAAATAATTCAACTAAAACAATAAGACAATTCACCCTCAGTGAGATGAAAAGTCATAAACTTTTCTGAAATACACCCAAATATTCCTGATTTACACTTGAACGTCTGATATAAAATGCAAAAATTCATCAGAACTAGTACATTAGATTCAATTCAGACAAGAAATAATGAACAGAAAATTTCACAGACAAGGTTCACGCATTATTCAGCTACACAATCATAACCTACTAACTGGATTCAAATTCATATTCAATTATTAACTGGAACCAAACCACACCTTAGGAACTTCATTGGATTCAAATTCAAAATCCACTTTGCTCTGGTTCAGTTGACAATCTGAAGTTGAATCATTCATTATCTTCAAAACGATTTCAAAGCTTGATTTCAAAAACAATGGAAAACGAGAAAAACGAAGAAAGAAAACAGAGAGAGAAACTTACGTAAACGGCGAAAGAGAAAGGAGAGAAAACACACGAAAGAGATCGAAGAGAGAAGATAAGAAAATGCAGAAGGAATTCAAAAAAGGAAACGAAATCCTTTCGAAAAAGGAAGTTATATATTCGCGCGTTGATTGATTAGAAAATCTGTTAAAAAAGCGCGTGAAACATTCGTGCCATAAAAGGCGCGTTTTAGGGATAAGGAATATTGAGGACTTGTAAGACTTGTATAATAAAAAAACTTGTATGTGGAGATTAATTTTTTAATTTTTTTTTGGATATAAATTCAACGATTTAATAAAGTTCCAACTCCCAACAGCTCTCCAACAACTTGCAAGGTTTAGCATTAAGCATTGGTCCATAATTCCATTATTCAAACCACTTGCTTGGTTTCTTCTTCTACCATCTACCCACTGAAAATATCTTCCCATTAACCACTATTATAGCACGCACAGCTAGAGACGTTTTCCATATGATTAAAATATAATTAATAGATGATACGGAAAATATTCCTCAGGGTCCTCATAGAGTGTATAAAAATTTCCTAAAGCATAGCGATGGCCAAATTCATCAGAACCTTTCTATTTGTCGTAACCGAACTCCTTATAGTATTCCCTCCATCATCACTTCCAACCGATACCATAACACAATTTGAGTCACTTCGTGATGGCAATACCTTGGTTTCTGAAGATGAAAGCTTTGAGATGGGTTTCTTCAGTCCCAGTAATAACTCAAACCGCTACCTTGGAATTTGGTACAAAGGAATTCCAGTTAAAACTGTTGTTTGGGTTGCCAACCGTGAAAATCCGGTCAAAGACAACTCCAGTAAATTGAGCATCAACTCAGAAGGAAGACTTATGATCCTCAGCCATAACAAAACTCCTGTTTGGTTAGTATGGTTAGCAACATAATGCATACATATTACTCTATTTGTACTCTCAGTATGTGTCTTAAATTTATTTATGTGTCTACAACATAGGTCAGCAAACTCCACAACACAGAGGCAAGTAGTGAGACCAATTTTGCAACTTTTAAACTCAGGGAACTTGGTCCTAAGAGAAGAAAAAGACAAGGATTTCAAAAACTATTTATGGCAGAGCTTTGACTATCCATCCGATACATTTTTACCAGGGATGAAGATTGGTTGGAATCTGAAAAGTGGCCTTAATAGGCAGTTATCAGCATGGAAGAATTGGGATGATCCTTCTCCAGGAGATTTAACTTGGGGACTTGTACTTGGAAGCACTCCTGAGTTGGTTATGTGGAAAAACACTACAGAGTACTATAGGAGTGGTCCATGGAATGGGGAAAGATTTAGCGGCAAAACCACTGCGCTTTTCCAATTAGAATTCGTGTCCACCAGTGATGAGGTGTTTTATACATACAACCTCAGCTCAGTAATCACAAGAGTCATTCTAAACGAATCGGTTTATTCACGTCAGCGCTATAATTGGATCCCAGAGAACCAGACTTGGCGGCTATATTCATCCGTGCCTCGCGACAATTGTGATAACTATAATCTTTGTGGTGCTTATGGTAACTGTCTTGTGAATGAGTCACCACCCTGCGAGTGTCTAACAGGTTTCAAGCCGAAACTATTCAGAAACTGGGACGCATTGGACTGGACTCAAGGATGCGTGCAAAGTGAAGAATGGAGGTGTCAAGCGAAAAACAAAGATGGTTTTCAGAAATTTAGTGGGTTGAAAATGCCAGATACTACCAAGTCTTGGGTGAGTAGGAATTTGACACTTGATGATTGCAGGGTCAAGTGCTGGGAGAATTGTTCTTGCACTGCCTATGCAAATTTAGATATCAGAGGAGAAGGTAGCGGGTGTCAGATTTGGTTTGGAGATTTAATGGATCTCAGGGTTGCTTCAGTTTCGGGCCAAGATTTGTACATTCGGATGCCTGTATCACCAACTGGTATATATTATATCTCCTGTGAATAAAGGAGAATATTAGGGAATTAATACTCTGAATGAAAAATAAGAAGTTGATTAATCTTAATTCATATACAAAATAAATTAGAAAAAATATCATCTAACATTCTTGTTTATGAAAGTTATTTAATACATATAAAGTCTTCTTTGTTTATTATGTGTACACTTTTTTGAATAGGTTCCTCCAACAAAACTACTGCAAATGAAGAAAGTTTAAAGGGTGGACAAAGAAAAAAACTTCTTGTGGCAATTCCAGTTAGCTTTCTCCTGGTTATTATGATTGTTTTAATTTTCAGTTACTGTTATTGGAGGAAAAGAAAGCTTAAAGGTAAAGATTCTCAACTGACTGAAAAATTATTTCACTCAAGGCGAAGTGACTTAGATGAAATTAAATCTCAATTTTAATTAGTGCATATTTTAATTATTTCTTAGAAAAACATATGAGATGGTTCTTGAAAACACTCATATGGAA
>NC_029787.2:27616011-27620847 GCF_000816755.2 Arachis ipaensis
AAGACAACGAAAGAATCAACCAATTTAATTTTATTTTCAATAGCTTATGTTAGTCTGACATGTCCTAAAAGAGTAACACATCAATACATACACTCGGGGCCTATAAATACAATCTCGAAGCATGCATGCAAAATAAATTTGAATTCAATCTCCATGACTCCATGTATAGTATAGACACCAAAATCTTAATCGTTATTCTTGTAATTTTGGCTTAAAAATTCAATCTTCATGTAGAATTATGTTTAACATGTTATCGCGAAAATAATTACTCTGCTGTTACTATATTATGTTGATTTGCTCAAGAAAAAATAGGAAACATATCACAAGAAGAGGGAGACAAAGTCCATGAAGACAAATTTGAACTTCCATTCTTTGATTTTACAACAATAGTTCGTGCCACTAATAATTTCTCAAGTGATAAGAGGCTTGGCCAAGGTGGTTTTGGGCCCGTGTACATGGCAAGTAACTAATTAACTATTCAACATTATTCCTCTAAAAACCAATTATTTTTTTTTACTCATTGTGTCGATTTCGATTGTTCCCTAAATGTATATAGGGTATATTAATCAATGGGCAAGAGGTTGCAGTCAAAAGGCTGGCGCATAAATCTGGACAAGGAGCAAGAGAATTTAAGAATGAAGTTATATTATGTGCCAAACTTCAACACCGCAATCTTGTTAAGGTTCTTGGTTGTTGCATCCACGGAGAAGAGAGAATATTAATCTATGAATATATGTCCAATAAAAGTTTAGATTCTTTTCTTTTTGGTATGGTCTCCGCAAATATAGCTTTTTCTAAGAAGAATTTATCTTAGTTTTTATTAAACTAATGTTATTAACAAACTTTACAGATTCTTCTCAAAGGGAGCTCCTTGATTGGCCTAAACGATTTAACATCATATTTGGAATTGCTCGTGGACTTCTATATCTTCACCAAGATTCAAGATTGAGAATTATACATAGAGATCTTAAGACAAGCAACATTTTATTGGACAATGAATTGAATCCAAAGATTTCAGATTTTGGGGTGGCACGAATGTTTACTGGAAATCAAATAGAAGCAAATACAAAAATGGTAGCAGGGACATAGTAAGTATCTATTAGCTAGCAAATTGATTTGTTTCTCAAATTTTTACATATTCTTTCATCACAAAAATAACTCAATTTGTTTAATTTTATTAAGTGGCTACATGGCACCAGAATATGCAATTGAGGGAATATTTTCTATCAAATCTGATGTTTTTAGCTTCGGAATAATATTATTGGAGGTGGTAAGTGGACGAAAAAATACAGGAGTTTTTTATCCTAATCATGGATTTAATCTTCTTGGACATGTAAGTGATTATTGACATATTTTTTACCTATATAAGAAACATGAATATCATAAATATTTTTCTTGAGTTTTATTATTACAGGCATGGAGATTATGGAAAGAGGAAACTCCAATGAAACTAGTAGATGCTTGTTTAGGAGATGCCTTTACAATGTCAGAAGTTCTACGTTGCATACATATCGGTCTTTTATGTGTACAATTGCATCCTGAGGATAGGCCAAACATGGCATCAGTGATTTTGATGCTCAACAGTGAGAATACATTGCCTCAGCCAAAAGAACCTGGTTTCATTATAGAAAGGATGTCAATAAATGAAGGAAATACTTCATCTGAAAATAAGACTAATTCTTCAACTAATGAAATAACTGTGACATTGTTAGAGGCCAGATAAAGTATTTATTTTTCTAGTGTTGCTTAGCTAGAATGTGAAAACTTTATGTATCTCTAATTCACATTCATCACAAATTCATCATATTGTTAAAGGTCTAGCGGTTATTGAAAATAAAGGTTAGTTTAAATTAAGTCAAGTAGTTATAGATTAGTTATAATTTTCTCTTATAAAAACTGTTGGTTTATTCTGTTAGCAAATATATTTGAGGCAGATATATAGTAATCAATCTAGTAATTAATATTAGTTTTCTATTTTCTACTACTACTACTAGCAGCAGTCTTTTACCGGCATTTGTCGCAACCACTGCTATCAGTCTTTGATGCTGTACTAAATCAATTTTTGATAATTAAATTAGAAATTTTATCTAATTTTATAATTATTGGGTAATTTTTATATTTAAATTATAAAGTTTAGGAATCATAAAATAATAAGAATTTATATGATTTTATTTAAATAATTGAGATTTTTGGAATTTAATACTTTAAGTTTTATGAATAAAAAATATTAATTATATTATCTTATATTTTAAATTAGAGTACTTGATTGAAAGCCAATTAGCAAATTGATGATTAAATATTATTTTTAAAATAATTTTAAGAGATTAAATTAGATTTTAAATTAATACAATATATCCTAATTTTATTAAAATTACCAAACTCCAATTTCACCCAAAATTTCCAGATCCAACCCTAATCCTAACAAAACAAAACCCTAATTTTACTCTAACCCCTACCCACACTCACCGCCACTCACCCTACCCCTTCCTAACACACACACGGCTGGGATCCAAAGAAAAAAGAAAAGAAAAGGAGGAAACGGGACAGGACATAAAGAAAGAAAAGGGGAAAGGAGAGAAAGATCCGAGAGAGCAGAGAACGGGAAGAGATGGGGCGACAGTGAGGGCCGCGATGAGAAAGAGAGAAGGAGAGTAGGGAGACGTCGTCGCCATCATCGCCGCGAAGCAGCCGTCTGAGGAGCTTCCATAGCCGCTACCGTCGAGCTCGCAAGTGAGAGAAAGAGAGGTCGCAGGTGAGAGAAAAAGGTGTTGCGCCACCATCCGTCGCTGCTCAGCCACCGCCGCGCCTTGTCGTCGTCGTCGGAGCCGCCACCACCGTCTATTGAGGTCGTTCATATCGCCACCAGAATCTATCCTTGTCGTCGCCGTCGCCATTGGACAAAGGAGAGAGGAAGAGACGCGACGCACAGAGCAGCTAATTGCCGTGCTTTGTCAACGGTGCTGTCATGGTGGCCGGCGAGTTGCAAATGAGTTTAGTGAATTAATGCAAATGAATTAATATCTGTAATTGAAATGATTTTCGTTCTACTGTGATTGAAGTTGTGGCTGATTTGATTATTGATTTTTTTTTTTTTGAATTTCTGGTGAAAATGATTGATTCTGAATAACCAACGTGAAAATGATTATTAGGGGAGGTTTTGCTGAAATTTTTGAAAAAATTTAAAGAGTTTTAAAAGTTTGGTTTAAATGAGAAAGGTATTTTATGTAGTGGCAGAGTTTAGTTCAGACAAAGGAGAATTATGGCCCCCCAAACTTTTTATAAAAATTTAGTAGTACTTTTTCAAAAGATAAAAAATAGTTCAATTGATTTAAATATTTTATTATGACTTAAAGTATCTAATAAGTTCAATAAACAACAATCTCTCTATCTTTAAGTTCAAATATAAAAAATTAGATATTTTTTATTTATTTAATTTAATATTATTTTATGTTTTACTATTTATTTAATTTAATTTTTATATGATAAAAATAATAGAATATTCAATAAGTATTAATATTATTGTATTTGTATAAATTGATAAAAAAATTCAATAAATATTTTAAATTTTAATATTTATCCTTCTAACTTCTTTACATATTTTACAGAATATATATTTAAATTTTTATATAAAATAATAATAAAAAATCAAAGAATTGATACATTTTTTAAGAAGAAGACTAATATTTAAGAAAGAGAACATATAACTTTTACAATATCAACACCTGTAGATAGTTCTTCTAGTTTAATGAATTACGAAGAAAGTGAGATATAACTTTCAAAAGTTTAAAAAGTTACATCTGATGACTTTAGCCTTAAGTTTTTGGAACGAGATCTTGAAAAATAACTTTAAATTTGGCAATATCACCCAAAACCAGAGAGATGAGATTAGACGAACTTATCTTAAATGTGGTTCATATCAAAAATATTTTGACAATTATTTTCTATCTGGCCCCTCCAAAATTTGGTTTCAAGTTCCGCCACTGATTCTATGATTTTGATTTGTTAAAATGGATTATGATTTTAACTTATCTAATTTTAAATAACGACAAAAAGATATTTATTTAATTAGTTGAAATTTTAAAAAGGCAAATTACATTATCAAATCACGGGTTCGGGTTTAGGAAGTATGAGAGAAAATACTATTAATAGAGTTAGGTGATGGACTTGAAGGAAGGAGAGATACTTGGAGAAGAATGTAGTTGAGTTTTGATTTATAAGAATTCTTGTGATAATGGTTGCGGACTTTGGGAGTATTATATTGAAATTGAGGATTTAGAGAAGTTTGGCTTATCAATCTATAAAGTGACTAATTAGAGAAATGATTTAATGAAATTGAATAGGTTATGCCATGTTTGAGTTAGATTATTTTTTGCTATGAAAGATTTTGTTTTATTTTGAGTTAGTATACAGCCTTGACCTCAAGTTTAGGGTGTTGTATTTAAAGCCCTAATACCCGCAAGCCGTATGAAACAGCCCAAGCCTCACCTAGTGAATGATAGAGGTGCGGAGTACGGTTTTGGCGGAGTTGTTGATGAGTATGTTGAGAGTTTTGATTGAAGTTGAGATAAGTAAATATTGAGATTATAATGAATGAGGTGATGATAGTGATGATGAGATTAATGATGAATTTGAGGTTTAATGAGAAATGAATTGATAAATAATGATGACATTGAGAATAATGAATTAAAATTCTATTTGGTTTGTATAATTGAGACATTGTTGATCCTCTATTACAAGATGTGACCGGGCACTTTAACTTTCCGGGTTCTCCTATGGGCATATATATATATATATATGTATATATATATATATATATATATATATTTGAGCTTGGGG
>NC_029787.2:27620933-27654910 GCF_000816755.2 Arachis ipaensis
TTTGAGCTTGGGTTGTCTCACCTATGGATAAATTGAGCTTGGGATTTTTCCATGGAAATTATTGAGCTTGGGGATGCGCGCATAGAGGGATTGTCCAATTGTTAGCTACTAGGACATATCGAGTTGGCTATATAACCGACAGATGAGGCTCATCAACCATAGGACAGGCATGCATCATATGCATTTGTATGTTTTGCTTGAATATGCATTATCTTGGTTTGCCTAAATGATTAACTGTGTCTATCTGCTACTTGCTTACTTATTGTATCTATGCTCTATTTGTGATTTCTTTGTTTGATTTGAATGTGTATGTTTATCTGAGAGACCTTCTTTAGTGGAGGTGTGATGAGGATGGTTTCTGATTTGTGTTAATGAAGGTTGAGGTAGGATGGACTAGGTGCTACCTTATTATTCTAATTTATGTATTAGTTGGATATGAATGAGTGATGTAAGTTGATGGGTAAAAGTCCTTAGGCACGTCTTTGGTTCTTTTCATTTCTTTAAACTATTCACCTTACTGATTTGTAAACTAAAGGAATTTCTTTACGACTTTTCAAAGTAATTTTTTACACAAAACTTTTCCAAAAGATTATTTCACGGATAAACTGTTTTTATAATGAAATTAATTCTATTTGTAAGTATTTCACGATGTTCTCACTCCCCCTACATACTTTTTTTTTTCAGTGATAGGTTTAGGAAGCTTTGGCGCGAAGCCGCGACCGAACTACAGAGTTTTAAGTATATGTGTTTTCATTTTCTGTATTTGGTTTAGTTTTAGATTTTATTTTTTCCTTCGTCGTTTATTGTTTCGGTTTTTAGAGGTGTAGGACTTGTATTTGAAGAATCGTAAAAATACTATGTATTTAATATTATGTGGATATAATTGTGTGATTAAGAGATTTAAAGTAAAGACTTTTTCGCTTTCATAGTTAAAAAAAAATATATTTATATTCGCGAAGCCTCAATATTAAATAAATATAGTATGTTATTAAAGGATTAAGTAGGTAGCGCCTGGACTTTTAGTTGGATCATGAGGTGCTTAAAGTTAGGGTATTACATTATGGTATCAGAGCAGTTCATCCTGATTAGAGCCTTGAAAATGGACTGACTATACTTCATTGCATAGTTTGAGTGTCTGTCATGTTGTAGGCCTTATACAGATAACAAGAATTAGAGCTTTATGCACGTGACTGTCTATTGATTAACGTTGTTAGCTTATCATTGCATAACTGTTGATGTTACATCTGGCCAAAATGTTGATAGTTTATGTGTACGGGAAAGTTAACAGGTTATCATAGGCGAAATAGAAGTAATAGATAACACGAATTTCACGGTTTGAGGACGTTAGGAGTTAATTTTTGAGGTTATTTTGTTATGTGTCTTGAAATTCTGTTGATGACATGTGACTTATTCTTTCATGGTGTGCCTTGAAGTCCTTGTTTGAGATTTCTTTCTTGAAAAGTAGTTTGATTATTTTCCAACACTATCCCTTGTTCAAATGCATTCTTGTTTGATCCTAACTGCTTATGTTTACTTAAATTTCTTGGGGGTATCTGCCTTTGTATGTTTAAACTCTTCTTGACTCATGTACTCTTTGATGTAATTTTGAAATTGTTTGATGCATCAAAAGGGTCTTTGAAATATTTAAGAAATTGATATTGATTGGGATGTCCTTCTTTAAAAGTTTTGTATTTCTTCGGATCAGCTGAGAACTTGTTCGATTTGTCATGCCTTGTGAATTTTGTTCAAATTCCTTGATTTAAATTTCTTTCTTGAAATGTGAATGGATTTCCTTTCTTGCATTTCTCAATCTTCTTGAATATCCTTGGGAGATTGCGATTTCAAGAATACACTTGGAATTTTGGTTTTAAACCTTTTTAAAGAAGTTTTGGATTCACTTTGAAGAAATTTTAAGTCAATCTTCTCTTGCTTGATTGTATCCATAGCCCTTTAAATTTGATGAAGATGTTTTGAATTTAGCATGCTCTTATTCATATGAATTTTTGAAAGTTTATGTATTTTGAGACCTTATCTCAAATTCTCCTTTTTGAACAAAATTTGAATTTTTTTCAACCTTACTGCAATTTTATTAACATATCTCTAATT
Organism: Arachis ipaensis; assembly: GCF_000816755.2. Lineage (NCBI taxonomy): Eukaryota > Viridiplantae > Streptophyta > Magnoliopsida > Fabales > Fabaceae > Arachis > Arachis ipaensis. Next base: position 27,623,040 of record NC_029787.2, read on the forward strand.
GACTAAATACCTAAGTACCTTTTTAGATTTTTGAGAAATTAATTTTGGTCCTTAGCCCAATTAAATTTCATCCTTCAAATTTCACATATTCTATCTTTTGGATGCATGGGATCAGCAGTTCATAATGGTCCCTAACCCCAACTACGTGGCTCCTGCTGCTGCGCTACCTTCTCAACAAGGAAGTCGTCTGGCTGCTTCACCAAAGTGGACTCCTCCTCCACCTCCATCTGCTCAGCAGCCCACTATTTCGACGATGATGATGCCTCCAGTGATAGACACCGTGGTGCCAGAATCCTCTCACTGATCCCAGCCAGATGGCCCTCCACCAGCTCCCACCAGACGGATGACAATTTGGATTGATGGTTTGATAACGTGAGTACTATTTGAAGTCTTTTATATGCATACTATTTTATTTAGTTAGTTTAGTTTAGTTACACTCAATTTTCTAGTTTTAGTGGATTTAGATTTTTAAGATAGGTTAGATTTAGGTCAATGGATTTAGATTGTTAAGATATTTAGTTATATATGCATACTACTTGATTGTTGATGGATGTTGCTGCTTAAGTCATATAATTCCATATTAGTTTGTTTGTTAATTGTTTAGGGTTCATTGTTGACAGATAGAGTTTGTGGTGCATTCTATTTATAGATGAAACTCTGTCGAAATTTTTAAAAAGTCTAAATATAATGAAGTTTATAGATTACTTTAAATAATTTTTAGTAAACTACTAATCTTAAGTTTTCCATTGATAGGTTTGTGCCAAATAACAATGCATGTACATAGGAGTGTGCTAATGTCATCAAGCTTATGTATGACCATACGTGGCCGAGCTACACAAAGATCCCTGCTGAGACCAGAGAGCAATGGTTCCAGAAGTGGGTGGTAAAAACTCTACATATTCAAACCTTACTTAGTTTATATCTTCTATTTTGTTTAATTATGTATTTAATTTCGATTAACTAGTGCTAAACGTTCTTTGTGCAGGAAAAATTTATATGGGACAAGATGCACAACATCATGATCAGGAAGATTTTCGACCATTGGATGGCTAGGGTAGGCTATAGCAGATGATGGAGGACATACGTGAGCGACACGACCACCTCACTATTTGGCTCCGCTAGGACCTTAAGAAGGCATTGTACGTCCATTGGGAGACTAATCAGGGGTTCAAGCATTACCATCTCACGAATAGAGTTAACAGAGCATCGGTCAGGTCGTCAAAGTATACTAGTGGGTCAGCGACTTTTATGAAGACAAAGGTTAGGCTGGTATGTAACTTGTTTCAATTTGTTATTAAGTTCGTTTTGTTTTTGAAATATAATGTCATTATAACTTGATTTAACGTGTTATTTCAACCTGCGTAATCTAAGTCGTTGAGTCATGATGCGACGACGGCGGAGACCTTCAAGTACACCCACACCTTAAAGGAGAACAAAGAGAGATTAGCTGACTAGCGGGTTGCGGATCGTTATGTGAGTAAACATTATAAGGTATAAAGTTCAATTTTCAATTAATTGCAATCCTAATCATAACATGTGTTATATAGAAGTCCTACATGCAGAGATTGGCAGAGGCTACAACCCAGCAATCTCAGTAGACCAGAGACGACAATGACAACTCCACTACAGATGAAGTCGATCCTGACACTCTTTGGCACAAGACCACATCTGAGCCATATAAGAACTGCGTCTATGGGTTAGGATCGTTCTTCACCGACAACCTCCGCATCTCCACACTGAGACATTTATCCGCCTCTGCCACCAGTTGGCCCGTTGATCCCAAGGACAACATTGATTTGAGGGAGCAGGTGCTGGAGCTCACCCAGAGCCTTCACCAATAGGCTCAGCAGTTGCAGCAGTCTGAAGAGAAGTATCAGGAGATCCTCACACGCGTCTCAGACACATGATAAAGCTTTGGAATGATTTTTATGATCCGAGGTTGAGTAAAACCAAGATCATAAATAATGCACTAGAAGATATTGCTCCTGATCAATGGGCTTTATTCGTAGAATATCGTTTGAAGCCTGAAACTCAGGTAAGTACTTACTCTCCTAGTTAAATGTTGTTCTTTTTTACATCCTTTGGAATATATATAATTATTAGGCATACCCACTAAGAAGCCTTATATGAAGCAGATATTGCTGCTGCCTGCTCTTGTATTTTATTTTATATAGAGTTGGTAATGAATCAATGATAGCTTCTCATGCAGTAGTGCTGCGCACTCTTTTGCTCTCTTGAAACCATTATTATTGTTATTATTATTATTTTCTTGGCTCTCTTTTTATAAGCTTTGTTATATGTTGAATGCATGTTTGCCTCTATTTAATTGTGTCCAAATTTAACTTGCAGAATCTTTGTAAGAGGAATCAAGAAATTCGGCAAAAACAAATAATTTCTCATACTTCAGGTGCTAAATCAATTACAAGAAGAAGGGCTGAATTGGTAATCAATTAATGCATGCATATCTAATCTATCTCAAATATAATGTATGCATCATCTCTTAATTTTTTGCATATCTAATCTATCTCAAATAATAATTAGATGAATGATATATACATGATTGAGGCTGCTATTTTTTGATCGAGTCTTTCTACTTTTCTTCAATTTTAGACGGAAGATATGGGAAAAGAAGTTAGTAGGGTTCAAATGTGGGACATCACTCACAAGAAAATAGATGGAAGTTATGTTAATGAAAATGCTAAAAAAAATAGCGGTAAGACTAAAGTGCAATAAGTAACTTGTTTGTATTTCTTTTTCTTTCTTTTTTATAAGATAATACTATTTTTTATTCTTTCTCTTTCTTTTTATATATGTAGGAGAAGATTGAAGCACATAGGAGCCAACAACCGACAGAATCAACTGTTAATTCTCCTCTTGATGCTCTTAGAGTAGTTTTTGGGAAAGAGCACCCTAGTCGTGTTCGAGGTTTAGGCATGGGAGCTGTTCCAACAGTTGCTTTTAAGAACAACACTACAAGGATTAGTCAAATAAATTTAGGTTCTTCAAATGATGTTGGCGCATATTGCAAGCGCTAGTCTCCTATATTGCTTCTAAGGAAGGAGATAAAATTCCAATATAATTGGCTGGAATGTTCTCTACTCAACAAGTTTCACAGGTACAAATACAATTATCCTCTTTTTTTTTCCTTTGCTTTATCTCCTTCAGTTTTTTTCTTAGGTTCATAGTAAGGAAATCCTTCCTCAATTCATTAATGGAATGTTGTTAGATTAGGAGGTTATAATCTTATAGCTATTTATGGATTAATTCATAAATTAAAAACATTGCAAGAAATATATTGAATATTGATATAGTTTCCTGTATCAATTATAGCTTTAATATGCTACAGCCTGCATAGAATGGTGTTTGGGATTGTTGTTGCTCCTCATATATTACTAAATTCTTTTATAATTGCTAAAATGTAGATGGTTGTCGGATCTTCTGGTGCTTTATTTAAGTGGATTTTGTAAGATTGGAATTAGATGAATTCTAAAATTATGAATTATTTTGTAATGCTGTTCAAGTGTGGGTGCCAGTTACTAGGGAGTGTTAATTTTATGATACAAAGATGATTAAAGTTATGAACCATATATTTTCAAGGGATTGAGCTTCCTCTCCAAAGATTTTTGAGGTCTAATCAAACTCCAAAGATTATGTGAGCATGTTTGGTTTCTACTGCAAAACTATGGAGTTGGCAAAACTGAAAAGCTATTCTCTTATAGCACTTGTCCAAATCATGATTTTGAGGTTTTCAATAAGAAACCAAACATCCTAGCGGGGTTTGTATGACATATCTTTCGGTTTTTTCCTTCTCCCAAATGTCTAGCAAGAATTTACGTTTGTTGGTCTGGATAATCATTTTTTGTGCTAATTCTCTTAGTAGATAATGTCGTAATGTGTTCCCTAGTGTCAACTAGTTTAGGATTTTTGGACCTACATTCTTAATTTCCAGCATTTGACTCTAAATAAAATAATGAGAAATAATAGTTGTAACATTTTTTGTGTGTGTTTTCTTTTCTTTTCTTATAAATTAAATCAAACCTAAAATATATATCAATATATGCCTTTTTCTTGCATTTCTTGTGCTCATAATAATTATATTTTTGTTGTAGGGATTGGATCAGGAGAGTGAGATTCTATCACCAAAATATTTAGGAAGTAGGTCTTCTGGAGCTATAACACCCTCACTACCAGAATGTCACGCTTCCGGCTATGTCATTCTGACAGCAAGAAGTATTACAACTACTTTAAATACTTAATATTAAAATAGGAACCTGTGACTCAACACCGTATCACTGATTTCTTTGAAAACCGAAAATAAATACCTTATCTTAAAAAAAACAAGCAACCATAGATTCATATACAAGATTTCTTATATAATATCTTATAATACAATATATATATATATATAACTCCTATCCCTCTTACAAAATTGTAATAACAAAGGCGAGGGAAGAAAATAATCTAATCAATACAATAACATATAAACCAAATGCAGTATAACTCTTCTTAATGCTTCTTCATCCGATTCCTGAAAAGGTAAAACTGCAGGGGGGAGAGAACCTAACCACACGGTTTCACCACGGAATTTCAAAGTTGTCATAAGAAGATATTTTATAAGAAAACTGTTTTCAAGCTCAGTGGTTATCATTGTCTTATGAATCTTTTAAAAACCAATACGTAATCGTTCAAAATCTTTTCAAGGAAACAATGTTTATTCTTTCAGAAATCCGAAACCTTTCCTTTCTTATAAGAAAATATCAATTAGAAACCAACCATGCAATTCAACAACACAATCATTAATTCAGCACCAAAATTCATTCTTAAATGTAGCATGTCAGGACAAACACAGGCAAGACAGACAAGAAAAGCACAAGTAGGTAGCAGTTATAGCAAATAGTTCAAGTAGCAGTTAAGAACAGTTTAGCAATTAGGCAAACCAAAACAAGTTCAAACCCAAGCAAAGCATACAAATGCATATGATGCATGCCTGTCCTATGACTGGTGAGGCTCATCTATCGGTTATCCAGCCAACCCGACAAGTCTGAATTGTACTTAGATTGTCCCCCGACATGCATCTCCAAGAGTCTAGGCATAGCTTTTTCTCAAATAATCAATATTGCTCAATGGGAGTAACATTCCCAGGAATTTATATAGAGCCCGGTTACACTTACGTCGTAGGGTCAATAGAGTATCGAGTTTTCAACCTTGTACACGTGGTGGCAAGCCATGGTACTTTATCCAGGAACCTCGTATCTCAGATAATTCAAATTCATAAGCCGTATGAATAATTCAAAGATCGTATCTCAACATTCTCAATCCATATCTCAACATTCTTAACATCATAATCATTCATCAATCCAAATCTCATTTCCAAATTCATTCAAAAACCATATTTCAAAGAAAATCCTCATCATCCTTCTTTCCATTCCGTCCATCAACAATCCCAATTTAAAACACATTTCTTTCTTTGATAAATAAATCAATCTTAAAACATATAACGTTTAAAAACAAATCTTTTCAATTAATTACTTTAAATAAAACTTCCAATTTTATAAAATTTCGGCAGCATCTCTTCTAAAACTCGGACACTGCCACCCTTTTCGGGTCCCATCCAAACATTTCTCAAACATTTTCTCAACCATTTCCAAATCTCAAACATTTTCCAGAGTTGAACCAGTTCCAATTTCAAATTATTTTCAAATCAAACCAATTCCATCAATAAAACTCTTTTTTTTTAAATCAAATCAGCTCAAATATTAAATCATTTATAAAAATCAGACCAACTCAAAATCAAACTGCTTCCAGAATCAATTTATTTTCATATCTCAAATTATTTCCAAAATCGATTCATTTATATTACCAAGTAAACTTCAAAATCAAGAAAATCCATCTTTCATAATAATCAAGTAAATAACATTTCAAATCGGTTTTTATCAACAACCATACACCACTCACGCAATCAAGCACCCAATAATTCAGTCCAATAAACCATCACATTCACAAGACAAATATAATCATAGAAGTATATCTTTTTGCATCAATATCTATTTATTACAACTCTGTAATGTAAAATAGATTTTAAGAAAAACCCCTACCTCAGTTAGCCGAGTCCGCATAACTTATCGTGACAATTCCCTTTCCTTTTCATTCATGGCAGTGGCGATAACATTAACCCCACGAGGACAGCAACAACTCTGACGCCTCTTAGAGTGATTGCATTATTACAAATTGCAATTACAGTAGCTGGAACTGTTTCAAGAAACCCAGACAAAGACATATACAAAAATCAAATCAAAACAAGCATGGAAAAGACAGTAAAATATGTAAAAAGCCTAGAATCGAAAAAGATACCCGACCCGAATCATTAAGAACAGCTCTGGTGTCTGCTCCCAGCGACAGAAAAAGAACAGAAATCAAACCCGGACATCCGTCCTAGCGGCAGTAACATCACTCCGAGCGATTAAGGCAGTAGAGACACCACCAATAATAAGAATAGTGGAACAAAATAGAAGCGGAACAAATTCAAGAAAGGAAGAAACAATTACCAGTAAATCTGGCCTGGTTTCGGCGACGACGTATAACTAAGTAACTTGCAGCAATAGAAACCCAAGAAGACAGAGGCTTTAGCTGTGGTTTCCGGTGACGCAGCAGCAACCTGGGTGCAACCACGGCGGGCCCAACAGCTTCAGTGACAACTCCCGGCAAGCACATCAACTCTAATCGCACATATAATAATCGAAACTCAATTATATAACAAATACCACCATAAATTCTTCAGTAACTTATAACAGAACGACGATTATGGATGTTCGGAACGAGGAATAGCTTACTGTAATTAGGGGACCTATGGAAACGGAGGAGCGGCGGCAATTCCAGCACTCAGAAGAACCGAAACCAGCCTAAACAAATCGAGCCAGTACCAAAACTATAACCAGATGGGGTTTGGAATGGTAAGAGCGTCTTCCGGCAACTGCAACAGCATTTTCCAGCATCCTTCAATGAGCAGAGATAGAATAGTAACGGCAACTCCCACCACCGTCACCTCTTCTCTTCCGGTGACCAACTCCAGCGGCAAGGACGGTGAAGGCTTCGGTGGCGACGACCATGGGAGCTCGGCGCGAAGCTGACAGCGATAGGAGACACGAACGGTGGCGATTTCTCCCGCGGACGCAGCTGGCGGCGCGAATCGTTCTCCCTCTACCCGATCTCTCTCTCTCCTCTTCGCGACATCGCCGGCGACGGTGGTGGCGGAAACTCGTGCTCCTTTCTTCCTCAACAACAGCGACGCGACTCGTGGCCCCCGTGAACGGCGACGAGAGGGCGTGGGTCCTCTTCCGTCCCGCTGCGTCTTTCATCTGCGAACCTTCTCTCTCTCGCACGCGGCTGGACTAGCGGCGACAGTGGCGGCAAGACCCTCCGCGCGCTAACGCGTTCTTCCTCTCTTCCCACATTTTCTTCTCAGTTTCCCCCTCTCCTTTATGTCCCTTCTCCGTTCTCCCTCTTCTTTCTTTTTTTTCTTTTTTTTATTTTGTTTTGGTGAATGGGTGGGTGGCTGAGGGTTTGGGGGGTGGTGGCAGTGCTGTTAGTATTAGGGAGGTTAGGGTTTAATTTGGGAATATTTGGGTTAATTAGAATTTGGTAATTCTAATCAAATTAGGTATATTTTATTAATTCGAAATCTAATTAAATCCCTTGAAATTACTTTAAAAAATATTACTTAATTATCAATTTTTTAATTAGATTTTAATCAAGTATCTTAATTTAAAATTAGAGATGATATAATTTATTTTCTTTGCTTATGAAATTAAAATATTAAATTCTAAAATCTCAATTATTTAAACTAAATCATATAAAATTCTTATTCTTTTACAACTGCTAAATTTTATAATTTATGTATAGAAAATTATTTTATAATAATGAAATTAAGTAAAATTTATATTTTAATTATCAAAATCTGATTTAATTATTTTCAATGAAATAATTTCTGAAAATAAAATCTCTAATAAATAAATAAATTTGAAATTTGCTTAAAATTTTTTCCAAAATTTCTGCTTCTTACACCCTACCCAACTTATAAAAATTTTCGTCTTCGAAAATTAATGTATTACAAAATACTTTACATGGTTTTAACACTTTATGAGAAAGCAAAGAACCTTATCATTAATATTTATATAGTTTCAAATACTTTGATTATTATATAGCATAAAGATATAAGGGTAAGAGTGTAACTGCAAGATAGAAATTACAAAGCAAGCTTGATGCAAATGACGACATGGTTCAAACATGTAGTGGTAAGGCAAGGTGGTGATAGATTATAAAACAGGCTCGGGTTAAAACGATGTGCTTAACATTCGCACACTGATCTCGTACCAACTTAGATATTCAACTATTCAAATTTCAACTTAACTTATCTTCAACATTTTCAATCGTACTTTATCGATCAATTCATCCGAAGGTTCTCAACCTCATCAAATATTTTGCAAATCTTAGTAGTCACAAACTTAATATCAATAAAACTTTTCACGTGAAACAAGATTCCACAACTCTCTGCTACGTCGTATGTTTACAAATTTCACCTTTTGTGCTTATCAAACGTGTTCTAAAGGACTAATGTGTCGTTTACTAAGTCTAACAGTTGCGCAAGATACCAAAACTAATCTCGAGTATACTCAGAAGGATAATAAACCATAGAAAAGAAAGATAAGCGACAAGGACCGCGTTTGCGAAAATTTGAAAGAATAAATGCAATTGCAGGTAAACAAGGATGCTCAAGCAATGAAGTTTGCTAGAAAGAAATTAATTGACAACTTTAAGGATAACCCTTGGATCAAAGAAATTGAATAGGATCAATAAGAAGAAAATCAGCGTATTAGTTTGAAACATATCCAAGCTGAGTCGAAGAAGTATGAGATTTCATAGAAAAGGAATGATTAAAGACTATGGTGACGCATTATTGCGGATCAACTTCAAATGATCACGGAGGTTTTATAGTTCGTGGAGGAATATGGAATCAATAGCCGTGTTACCAGAGCCTTAAAATAGTCAGAAGTGTAAGCAGATCAAGATATGCGTAAGGTGCAAATGGTGAAACAAGGAAATTTAGATTACATCACAAGAAAGAGAAAAAGGAATGACACATCAAATTGAACGACACGATTTAGAACACATAAGCCATTACAACATAATAAAAAGGGGCACTTTACATTTTCAAAGATTTAAGGGTCGGCACATACCCAAAACAATTCCAATGTTACGTCAAAGAGTATGAGAAGTATAATGGCAAGGATAGACGTTCTTAAAGATTCAGATAGCAATTTATAAATAAGAGGTGTACGTATGGAGAAATTAAAGAACTTCAATAGAGATAATAAGAAGAAAACGGTGCATTCATTAGAATTGATTTCAAGCTGAATCAAGGTACAAGATTCACAAGAAAACGACCAGAGTCAAGGACGTCATTTACCAAATCCAAGGAAATGTGTAGGAACACGATCAAATGAAAGATCCACAAGGAATAGATAAACTCAAGAGGAAGATCATCTTACCTAATAAAAAGAGAAGATATGAAATAAACAATTGAGGGAACTGAACAAAGTATAGATGTTTGCGTTACCTCGAAACTTCGCGACTCCTTATAACCTCGTATACTTATCAAATTCATTTTCTGTGCGCACAAATCGCGTCTTTAAAAACTAACACATAAGAAATGTTAAACTTGAGAAGATTACAAACGACACAAATGGTATTTGCAAGAAATCGGGAGATTGCCCAGGTTTACAGTTAGACAAAGATGGTATTTCACAAGGATTTTGAAAATACGTGAAATTATCAACAACCAAGGATGTATATAAGCAATGAAGTGTAATGTAAAGGGAGTTAATTCGAAAGCTTAAGAAGGAATTCTGAATTCAAGAGCTTCGAAGAGTATATGAAATGTTTGCATAAAGAGAATTGGTTAAATACCCCTCTGAGGAACTTTGTCCTAACTTAATTTTGTATTTTTGTTTGCCAAAGTTTTGAAAATAATAATTCCAAGGATGTTTTCAGGTTCATAATGATGATGAGGTAAGGGCATTGTTCATGCTGCTCTCCAACTCAAGCAATTGGTACACTCACATTTTATCAATACCCATCTTTCATTTCTCTATAATTTTTATAAATTTGGTTTCAATTCTTATTTTTATGATGTCGGATACCCTCAAAGTTGGCAGCTTTTTCCTTTTTGTATTTTGCTCACCAACTGTTTGTAATTTTGTTTCTTTTGTAAGTGTGTTCAGAACTTCAGATAGTGAAGGAGACATGGGGGTTTCAAGTGGGAGACATGCAAGGCATTATACCCGTTACACTTGGGCTCTCGAGACAGCATTCTTTCCTCAGGTAAGTTTGAATTTAAATATTTCAAAATGATCAAAGTATTTAGTGGTCTGCGTGAGTTTAAAATCTTACTATGGATTAATTTCACTTTTTTTTTAATTCTTTTCTTATTTTGATTAATAATTTCTTTTCAATGTTTTAGCTTTATACGTCAAATAAGAAATTTATTTAATTTATTTATTTGTTCTTTTTTAACTTAAGATATTTTTCTAATTTTCACTTTTCTTAGTTCTTTTGTACGTGGAGTCTCCCTCCTTTTGCAGTATAATGATAATTCTCCCCCTTTTAGTTATTTGAGTAACATTATGATGAATTTATGATAATTTAGTCCTTAAAATTTCTGTGTAGATTTCATATTGTACTATGTTGGTTAAAGTGGTTTACCTGCTAGAAGAGAATGCAAAATACAAGAGGCTGCAACAACAGACATGCATCTACATTTATATATCTATGTAAACATACATGCATATATTTATTATATTGTTACTCATTTAGATCAAGTTTTTGTTCTTTGCATTTTAATTACAAGTGATTTTGTTTGTTTATGTTTGCTTTAATAGTCATACTACTATCTCTTTTGCGAATCACTTTTTAGAAAATGTTTTACTAAAGTGATGTTGCAATTGTGTCATCATTGTTGCAGCTTTGTGAACTCGTGTGAATCAACAAAAAGAAGAAGAGTACCCTATACCAAACATTTATAGCACCGTTTTGAATATGTATCTAGATTCTTAGTCAGCGTGCCATTTATTACTGCTGCAATGCAATTCATGATTGAAAAAAAAAAACAGAAAAAAATAAGATCATATTTTGGTTAATCCATAAGCTCAAGAAATGTAATATAGGAATGTAAGAAAAGTTTTGTGCAGGGTAATGATGTTTGTTTGTTTTAACTATTATTAAAAATCAAATGAAATGTTGTGGTATTTTTTCTTTTTCTTCTTTCATTGTTTTTAAGGTGTTCATTTTATTTGGCCAAAGAAAGATGGTTTCTCTGTTAATTAACTAATTCAATTTTCATACTTAAAGTTTCTCTTTTTATATAGATGATGCGATTTGCTATTTTATTGTTGTGATTTGTTCCATCAATACCAATAATGAAATGTTTTATTATTTTGATTAGTTCCTCAATACCAATAATGAAAATTTGTATGTTTTATGCCTTATTTATAGCGTTATCTTGCACAAGTATTTGTCTTTCAAAATCAGCATCCTATCATCATAGATGTTAAAATCTGAGTATGTTCTCCTTATTTAGTGCAAAAATATTCACTTATATTTTGGAGTACCTATGATCTTCTTGAGGTTGTACAAAATGATAAAATATATGACAACGAATAAAATGAAGTAAATTAAGCATTCTAGGAATTTCAAGCATAATTATTATATATCACATGATGAATATACCATTTTAGGAGGAAAAAAATGATGGGAGTATGTCAATGTGTGTTTGATACAGTGTTTCAATATGTCCAAATAATTTTAAAATATAATAAAGGAAACCCAATCACCCAAATGTTTTCTAATTAACTTAAATTTAACTTAAAAATTTGGGACTTCTCTCTAATCAAGTATCTATGTTGAATCAATATATTAATTTTAGCGCTAACTGCATGTTCTAACTAGCTATATATCTTAGTATATTAATGTCTTAAATTTGTAGACGAGCTCTGATTTTTGAATGAAAAATTGTCCTCAACTTTTGTTGTTCAAATCCTGATTTCAAAAAGGAAGATCATGTTCAAATTGTGTACTTTTATTTTTATAACTGAGAATATGAATATGAAATACAGCTGAGTTTGAAAGCAACTTAGTGATAAATTTAGTGAAATGCATTGTGTTTTTAACTATTTAATATTGAGTTACATGTGCTGCACGAATGGTATACAATTGTATTTGAAGTTGATAAATGGTAAAATATACCATGGCTTTTCTTTCTTCTCTTTAAAGTTGAGTTTTTCTTAAAAAAAATCATAAATTTAGCCATTGTATGATATTTATGCAAAATCAAATGGGCTGCAAATAGTAGCAAATATGCTTCCAAAGCAAAAAATTTAACTGTTTTAAAATGCTTATATTGTAATCTAGTAACTAATTGCTGGAGCGATAAAATAATTGACAAGAAACTCTTATTTCGATTATGAATTTATAAATGCATGTGGTGATTTTACTGCATTAATAAAATCTATCATGAAAGCTATTTTGCTAAATCTTTTGAGTAGTCTTTTTTTAAATTATTTTTTCCTTATAAACTTTGGATTTACGACTTAACCAGTAGTAAAATATTTTTGATAAATAGTAAACGAAAAAAATTGGACGACAAAAAAAAAATTAAAAGGGAAATAACCAGTTTGGTTAAGCCAGCAGTGGTTGTTTGGTCAGAGAAAAAGGATAAAGTTAAAAGATTAAATGGTAAAATTTTGTTACAGAAAGAACAAATTAGAAAAAAAATTTTCTACATTTTGGGGTGAGAGTGGCATGAATGTGAATGTAAGAGATGATATTAATATAGTAAGATTAGTTTTTTATTTGTTCTTTTTTTATATCCTTTTTTATTGATATCATTGTTGAGTTTTTATTTGTTGTTTTTGTTTGATGGAAAAGCTAAGGGAGAAGGATAGCTTCTTTTTTATAATTTTTTTTAAATGTTAGTTATTTAACCCAATATGTTAAGTCTATGACTTCGTCCCTAATAAAATCAATGTGATTGATAGAATCATTTATAAAAAAAATGGTTAACATTGTTAAATTTCATATATTTCTTGATTTTATGTTTTATTAATATCTGTCATGCTAATAAGTGCGACTTAGTTTTATTCTTGAAATGGTAATATGTTTAATGACATATTGAAAAAGTATATTAATAAATTAATATTTTACTAAAAATACTTACTGTTCGGTAGGTCGGATACTGGACGGTTCGGGTTGATATCCTGTTTGATGAAGGGGGTTTCGCTTGGTCGTAAGTCACCAGGCTGGAGTAGACGACGTCCCGGGTACTTTGCATAAGGAGGGGGGTGTCACCTGCAAAGACACTCCGACGCTCTAGTCAGTAAAGTGTGCAGGTGAAAAAAGGGATGAATGGTATGTGACGTACCTTGGGGGAAGGGTAGGACCTTCCCCATATATACCGTGTCAGAGGTGGGCCCATCAAGGACAGGCCCACCTTCCTCAATGCTTCCTCCGCACAGCTATAGCAAAGCTGTCAGGGACGCGTGTCCGGGTCGGCGACTGAGCGCGTCACTCCTGACCGTTGGGGTCGGGTGGTGTTCGGGTCGGGCGGGCCCGCAAATGGTTTGGGTCAGGCCGTAACAGTGCCCCCAACGCGCCAGCAATGATCGTGAAGGTGGTTGGTGGCGTGTTGTCGCCAGGTCGGCCGCCTGTGGAGGGGACGTGCCCCTTGCGCGCGTGTCTGTTTGTTGCTGAGTGACCGTTTGTCGCCTCGTTCCTCGCGCGGAGCATTAAATGCTCATAATGGGTTGAAAACCCCGCGTGCAAAGACTATTTTGCCCCCAGGCCTTTCACGCTTCTTCAATGGCAGTTTTAAACAGTTTTGCATTTGTTCTCCTCTCATATCCTCACTTCCATCATCTCCATCATCTTCTCCTTCTGAGTTCCCAGGGTGTCACTTCTGCATTTTTGCACATTTGCTCTCCTTTCTCCTCCTTCGAATCTTCGTAATCAGTCCAGGTAAGCATCCTCTTCGTTCTTTGCTTCGTGTTTATTTTGTTATTCTTCTGCATGCATGCTGTTTGCTTGATTTTGTATGATAGGTGGCCTTTTAGTGTCAAATAGGTGCGTTAAGGGGGTTACCATTTCAAGGTAGGCTTTTATTTGGATTTTGCTTTTAGCCATGCTCGATCTTAGCTATTGAATAGGACAAATGTAGTTTCTGGGCTTTTTCCAGATTTCCAACCTCATAGACTAACGGAGTGGTACCCCCCACTGTAGGTATGCATCGCATTGTTTCTCGGGCCTCTCCCTCCACCGTGAACTACGACCCCTACACCTGGGTGACTTCCGACGTGAAGGACTCGCCAAATCAGATGGACGAGGGGGTGCTAACGGAGTTCTGCCAAGGCGAGTACTTGTGCAGAGGGACAGACGAGGAAGCCAATTATGACGTCTTTGTTTCTGCCCCCCAATGAACGGCTATATGAGCTTAACTTCCATTCCCCTCGGGTCCCCGACTGGATCTGGTTTTATAAATACATGTTCACCCAGGTGGGGGTTCGTATCCTGTTTTCTCCTTTTCAAATGGCGCTTCTTAACCGGATCTCTGTGGCGCCGTCGCAACTGCATCCGAACAGTTGGGCTTCTATTCGCTGTTTTGAGATGGTATGCGAATATCTGGAGTTGCCGGTATCTGTTGATGTCTTCCTTTTTTTCTTCAACCTCATGAATCCTTCCAAGGAGGGGAAAGCGAGGAAAGGGTTCATGTCCTTCCGATCTGCCCAAGGTCGGAGGATCTTCAGCTTGTTCGAGGACTCTTATCATGGGTTTAAAGACAAATATGTTAAGGTGTGTCCGGTCAAAGGTCGTCACCCCTTTTGGTTGTCGTTAGAAGGGGAGCGCCTTATTCCGACGTACTAGAGCTTTGGGGCGGGATCCAACACATTTATTAAGGTGTCTTATAAGGGGATGTCCGTTGTGGATAAGAAGGTCGCCGACGTGTTGTTGGCAGTTTTTGGGAAGAATCATGTGAATCCCCACCTTTTGATGGGTGACAGGGAAGTCGCCAGAAATTACGTTTGTGAGTTGTTTTGCCTTGTATTTTTGCGTTTCTATTCATTCGCTTGGTTGTGCCGGTTTCACGACTAACTTGTTTACTTGTTTGCTGCAGTGGAGATGTCTGCTTCCGTGACAAGGCTTGAGGACTTGTTCAAGACTTTCTTGGCGGACAACGATGAGGAGGAAGCGGAGAAGGTTGACGGGAAATCGGAGGACCTCCTGAGAATAAGGATCAAGCGACGCCGTCACCCCGTGATACCGAGATGACGGATAAGAACTCTGACGGGGCACGCGTTTCTCCTATCCGTGAGGAGACGGTTGGCCCCGAGCACTCGACCTCCGCTCAGCAAGAGGATGACGATTTGAAGCTTATCCCCACCCCCAAAAGGCAGAGGGCATCCTCCAGCCCAGAAGGGGTTCTGACCGTTATGGAGCGGAACTTCGACGTCGGGACCTTCATAGATTCGCAGCTGCTTCCCGGCACAGAGGATCACTTCCTTGGCACCGAGCTTGCGGGACAGGCGAGGTGGATGTACCGTACCCTTCTCCGCGGTGCCGCAATTGCTCGGAAGGCTGAATTCGAGTTGTCGGGGATGCAGTCGCTGCGCAGGAAGCTCGAATCCGCTGTCAAGGCCAATAATGAATTCAAGACTCAAGTTGAAACCCTTCGGGAGCAACTGTCCGAGACGGGGAAAAAACTGGAGGCTGCTGAGGAGAGAGCCGCGTCTGCTGAGGAGAAGCTGAAGGCCTCCAATGACACCGTGTCCCGTTTAACCGAGCGGGAGATGACTCTGGAGAGCCAACTTAATGCCGCGCAAGGTCAGGTGGTGGCCTTGGAGAAAGAGCGTGACGTGGCCGTCTCGTCGGCTAAGGCCGCTCAAGCTGAGGTTGAGGAGCTTAAGAAGAAACATAAGGTGACTAGAGAGCAGGGGAAGAACGTGATCTTCATGACTGAGGAGGCCCTTAAGGCCCAGGTGAAGATCGTGGCTCCCGACTTCGATACGTCGGCAATTGGAGTTTTCAAGACAATCAAGGATGGCAAGATTGTTGACATGCCCAAGAAATAAGTTCTTGTACCTTATGCTTTTGTATGGATTTGTGGTTTTGTTGTAGAACTTTTTGAAGCTTACTTCGTTATACATTAAAAGTCGCTTGGTTGGCTTGTGATTATCGTCTTCTTTGCTTATCTGATAGCATTTTTGTTTTGTTTTATTACTGTTTTGTTGGTATGAGCTTTCTGCTCGTGTTTATTTACCGTTGTGTTGGTAATTCGGTAAAGCCAGGTCGTGGCCTTTTGCTTTCGTTGTAGCTGTTTGTTATGGCTTTAATTTAGGTGGCTCCCGGGGTGATCAGTCCCGGGGTGCCGTATCGTGGTTCCGTTTAATGTGTTGTGGAACTCGTTTCCGTGTGATGTGTAAGTAAGAGATAAAAAGGAACAATAGAGAGGTAATTTTTTAACAAGTAAACATTAATTGGCAATTAAACAAGTCTATTACCGTTGCGAGTATAAAGGTAAACGATTAAGCTCGTTAGATCGCCTAGCCGGCGTGCCTGAGCTATGAGTAAAACCTTCTCAGGTTACCTGTATTCCAAGTTCTCGGGACCTCCCTTCCATCAGGCTTTTCCAGTTTGTAGGTGCCCTTGCCAATCACTTCTTTGACTCTGTAGGGCCCTTCCTAGTTCGCCGCCAGTTTGCCTTCTCCCTGGGTCGGTAGCCCGATATCGTTGCGCCGTAGGACGAGGTCGTTTTTCTCAAATTCCCTCTTGAGCACTTTGGTGTTGTAGCGCAGGGCCATTCTTTGCTTTAGTGCCATTTCTGACAAATGGGCCACCTCCCTAGCCTCATCTGCCAGGTCTTTCTCTACCGCTTCCTCTACTCCCTTCAGAAGTAATCATGGGCTTGGCTCGCCGATCTCTACAGGTATCATTGCGTCCACTCTGTACGTCAGGCAGAAAGGAGTTTCCCCTGTGGATGATTGCTCGGTTGTTCGGTAGGACCAGAGGACCGAGGCGAGTTCGTCGGCCCATGCGCCTTTTTTGCTATCCAGCCGCTTCTTGAGGCCCAGCAAAATGACCTTGTTTGCGGCCTCAACATGACCATTTGTCAGGGGGTGCTCTACTGAGGAGAATTTCTGCTTTATGCCCAGGCCGGTGAGGAACTCCATGAATTTCTTGTCAGTGAATTGTGTCCCGTTGTCAGAGATGATGACTTCCGGGATGCCGAATCGAGTTATCACCTGTCTCCACATGAACTTTTGACAATTGGCTGAAGATATGCTTGCCAGTGGTTCAGCCTCTATCCATTTGGTGTAGTAGTCGATAGCGACTATGAGGTATTTGACTTGTCCCAGGCCGACCGGGAAAGGTCCCAGTAGGTCGACTCCCCAATGTGCGAAAGGTCGGAAGGACGTCAGTAGGCTTAGTTCGGACGCTGGCGCTTTGTGGAAGTTGGCGTTCTCTTGGCACTTGACACATTTCTTTACGAACTCTTTTGAGTCGACCATCATCGACGGCCAGTAATATCCAGCTCGGATGAGCTTTCTTGCTAGGGCTTTGCCCCCGATGTGGTGGCCGCAGCATCCCTCGTGGACTTCTCTGAGCATGTAGTCCGTTTGGTCGGGATGGAGGCATTTCATTAAGGGCTGGCTAAGTCCCTTTTTGAACAGTTGGTCTTGTATGATCGCATATCTGGCCACCTCCCTTCTTAATGCTTTAGCTTCCTTCTCGTCCTCAGGGAGTTTGCCGTTCTTTAGGAAATCAGTGATGGGTTCCATCCAGGAGGGGCCTATCTTTGTTAGGTGGAGGGCGACTGCTGGTTCCTTTGTCATTCCTTGAATAAGGGACCTGTTGCCAACTCCCGGTTTCATGCTCGCTAGCTTTGATAGGAGGTCTGCCTGTGTGTTCCTTTCCCTCGGAATGTGTTAGACCGCGACCTCCTCGAACTGCTTTGCTAGCTCTTTGACCTTTTCCAAGTACTTTTGTAATAGTGAGTCCCTGGCCTAGTAGCTTCCGTTCACCTGTGAGGTAACGACCTGCAAGTCACTGCATCCTTCCAGCCTCGTAGCTCTGACTTCTCGGGCTAGGATCAAGCCGCCCAGGAGGGCCTCTTATTCCGCTTGGTTGTTTGATACGGGAAACTCGAACTTGATTGATTGTTCGTATATGACCCCGGTAGGACTTTCCAAAATGATCCCGGCACCCCCGGACGTTTGGTTGGAGGCCCCGTCCACATGGAGCCTCCACCGTGTGCCCGCTTCCTCGGTTGGGTCCCCCGCTACTTCCACCAAGAAGTCTGCCATTGCTTGTGCCTTGATCGCATGTCGGGGCTCGTATCGCAAATCATACTGAGATAGCTCGATGGCCCAAGTCATCATTCTTCCCGCCAAGTCAGGTTTTTGGAGCACCTGGCGGATTTCTTGGTCCGTTCTTACGACTACCTGGTGACCCTGGAAGTACTGCCTTAGTTTTCGGGAGGAGGTTAGTAGTGCCAGAGCTAGCTTCTCTAATTTGCTGTATCTCAGTTCTGCTCCTTGCAGTGCTCTGCTCACGAAGTAGATTGTTTGTTGAGCCTTCCCTTCTTCCCGTACCAAAACTGCTGCCAGCGCTTCGTCCGTTATGGCCAGGTACAGGTATAGCGGTTCTCCGACTTTGGGTTTCCCGAGCACGGGAGGAGTTGCGAGGATCTCTTTGAAATGTTTGAATGCTTCCTCACACGCCGGGGTCCATTCAAACGCTATCCCTTTTCTCATCAGGTTGAAGAAGGGCAGGGCTTTTGCTGCCGACGCCCCAAGGAAGCGAGATAGCGCGGTGAGCCTTCCTGCCAGTCTCTGAATGTCTCTGATGCAACCCAGGCTCCTCATTTGGAGTATCGCTTGGCATTTTTCAGGATTAGCTTCCACCCCCTTTGGGTTATCATAAATCCTAGGAACTTCCCGGCCTCCATGGCAAAGGCACATTTGAGGGGGTTGAGCCTCATGCCATGTCGTCGGAGGGCCGCGAACACATTTCCTAGGTCGCTTAGGAGGTCCTCAGGGCCAGTGGTCTTGGCTAGGATATCGTCCACGTAAACTTTCACCGTCCTGTCTATGAGGTCGCTGAATATCTTGTTCATTAGCCTTTGGTAAGTGGCCCCGGCGTTCTTCAGGCCGAATGGCATTACCTTGTAGCAATATATCCCCCTCGGCGTTATGAACGCTGTTTTCTCTTCATCAGGTCGGTGCATAGGTATCTGGTTATAGCCAGAGTAGGCGTCCATGAAACTTAGGTACTGATATCCCGCCGCTGCGTCGACGAGTGCATCAATGTTGGGCAGGGGGTAGCAGTCCTTGGGGCATGCTTTGTTGAGATCGGAGTAATCTATGCACATCCTCCATTTCCCATTGTGTTTTTTTACTAAAACTACGTTCGACAGCCATACCGAGTAGTCAAGTTCTCGAATAAATCCTGCTTCGAGGAGGCTAGCCGTCTGCCTGGCCACCTCCTCTGCTCGCTCTTGTGACATCTTCCTCCTTTTTTGGGCTACCGGTCTGGCCTCCGCCGTCACGGCCAAGTGGTGTGACATGAGCTGGGGGTCTATTCCCGGCATGTCGGTTGGCGTCCATGCAAATAGGTCTCCGTTGGTCCTGATCATTTCCATTAGGGGCCCCTTCAGCTCGTGTGGTAGGTTTCTGTTCACGAAGGTGAACTTCTCGTCCGTGTTGCCGACTCTAAACTTTTCCAAGCTCCCTTCTGGCTCGGGTCTGGGCTTGTCTTCGACTCTCGTGTCTAGGTCGGCTAGTAACACTCCTGCTGCTTCCTTGGACTTCTTCCTTAAGGAGAGACTGGCATTGTCGCAGGCAATTGCCATTTCCAGATCTCCTTTTATGGATCCCACGGACTCGTCGTCAGCCACGAACTTCATTATCAGCATCTTCGTGCTGATTACTGCCCCGAGATCGTTGATGGTCTTCCTCCCCAGGATGATGTTGTAGGCTGTGGAGTCGCACAGAACCACGAACTCGGCCATTGTCGAGCCTCATCCCTGCCCGTGTCCTACTGATATCGGAAAAGAGATTATGCCGTTTGGCTTAATGAAGTGGTCGCCTAACCCTACGACACCGTGCTGGTGGGTCTTCAGGTCGGCGTCCCGCAGTCCCAAAGTTTTGAACACATTGCGGAACATAATATTCGAGTCGGCGCCGGTGTCTATGAGGATGCGCTTGATGAGGCCGGTTCCTACTCTGGCCGTGATGACCATGGGGGGCTTTCCGCGACCTCGTCAAATCACTGGTCCTCTGGGCCGAACGAGATGGGTGGCGACCTCAACCTCTTGGGGTTTTGTGCAGATGACGAAGAGATCGCCAGGATTTTGGCATCTTTCTTGTGCGCCACTTCGACCTTGGGGGTGCGTCTCTCGCCGTCACAACGTTTACTATGGTGAGACCTTGTTCGTTGTCGTTCTGGTCGTGGCCTCATTTTACTGTGCGAGTTTTCTCTTCTGTCTCTCAACCGCGATCTCGTCTTCTTGGCTCCCTGATGAGATGGGAGAATTCAGCCAGCTTCCCGTCCCGGATCGCTTGTTCCAGCGCGTCCTTTAGGTCGAAGCAGTCCTACATCTTGTGTCCATAGCCTTTGTGATAGTCATAGTAAAGGCTTTTGTTTCCCCCTGTTCGGTCTATTAGAGGTCGGGGTTTCGACAGAATCCCCTTCTCGGCTATCTATTGGTAAACTTCTATGATGGGGACGGTGAGAGGGGTGTAATTGGTGAACTTCCCGACTCTGGGAAATGGCCTAGGTGTCTTGCTCGGACCGCCATCCCTGGCGTGTTCCTTCTGTCTTTCTCCGCTCCCGTGATGCCTGGTTTGATTGTAAGAGGGCTGCCGTTTGTTGGCAGCCACGACCTGGCTGACTTTCTCATCATTGATGTACTCCTTGGCTACACATTGGATCTCCTGCATTGTCCACACCGGCTTCGTGGTGAGGTGCTTTCTGAAGTCTTTGTTTAGGAGTCCGTTCGTCAGGCATAGGCTAGCAACAGAGTCAGTCAGCCCGTCGATCTCCAGGCACTCATCGTTGAACTGATCTAAATATTTCCTTATCGGTTCTCCGGACCTCTGCGTCACTCCGAGCAGATTGATTGGGTGCTTTGCCTTTGCTATTCTGGTAGTAAATTGGGCTAGGAAGGCGCGGCTAATATCCGAAAACTGGGCCACCGAGCCCTACGAGAGGCTATTAAACCACTGTATTGCAGGTCCCGCGAGGGTGACCGGGAAAGCGCGGCATCTTACCTCGTCCCCCACTCCCTCCAGGTTCATCCTGGCCTCGAAGGCCGTAAGGTGCTCCTGTGGGTCTTGGGTTCCGTCGTACCTCATGTCCATTGGCTTGTCAAAGTGTTTTGGTAGCCGGACTTCGAGGATGGAACGATGAAATGGGGTCGCGCCTATTATGACTAGTCCGCGCGTTCTCCTTGTTCTTCCTTCATCGTCTTCCCGTCGACCGTCTTCCCGGTCACGATCTGTGGTGCGTTTCCTCCCGCGCCTGGCATATATGATGGGGTCGCGGCGCCTCCTTGTGCGTCATTCTTCCCTGGCGCTCTCGGGCTCAGATCTTGGGCTAGTTGTGCGTCGGGAGTGGCTTCTCGGGGGGGGGAACGGGAGTAACTTGATTCGGGAGTTTGCTGGCGATGTTCCCGGTCTGCCAGCTGGCGCTCCAGGTCCTGCATCCTGTGACATAGTTCCTGCATTATTCTGGCGCTGTTGTCGCCAGTTCTCCCAAAGGGGCGTCTTTCTTGGGATCGTGTGGTTTGTCGAGGAGGGGATCTCGTGCGCTCCCGAGAGGATGCCGCGGAGGCTTCCCCTCTGTTCCCGGCTTCTCGCCCTGCTCCTCCTGGGCCCAGTACAACTTCCATTCAGAAGCTTGTCCCCACAGACGGCGCCAATGTTCGGTAGGTCGGGTACCGGACGGTTCGGGTTTGTATCCTGTTTGATGAAGGGGGTCTCGCTTGGTCGTAAGTCACCGGGCTGGAGTAGACGACGTCCCGGGTACTTTGCGTGAGGAGGGGGTTTCACCTGCAAAGACACTCCGATGCTCTAGTCAGTAAAGTGTGCAGGTGAAAAAGGGATGAATGGTATGTGACGTACCTTGGGGGAAGGGTGGGACCTTCCCCATATATACCGTGTCAGAGGTGGGCCCATCAAGGATAGGCCCACCTTCCTCAATGCTTCCTTCGCACAGCTGTAGCAAAGCTGTCAGGGGCGCGTGTCCGAATCGACGACTGAGCACGTCGCTCCTGACCGTTGGGGTTGGGTGGTGTTCGGGTCGGGGCCGGCCCGCAAATGGTTTGGGCCAGGCCGTAACACTTACCATTTTTCTTTTTTTTAAGTTTTACTGCAGAATAAGAATTTATCTTTATTATTATGTAAAAGTTAATACAAATTTTTTGTACATTAAATTTAAGTCACATTTGTTTTTCTAATGATGTCATCTCATTAATTTTGATTACTTGACAAAATTTAAAAATTAACCATTTAACTTTTATTCAAATATTTTTAAAAAATTAACACCATAACTTCTATAATTAATTGATTTATTACGTATTATTATTCAAATAAAGAAAATATAAAATATTCATTAAAGGTAGATTCAAAATTAAATTAAAAATTTTAGATCAAAGTGCTATAATTTTTGTGTTATTTGATAGAGAAGCAAAAAATTATTAAACTCAATTGTCTTAAATCTAATTTCATTCTAAAACAGTAACGACACTGAAGTACTATCTCAATCAAAAATTTTATACCAATTGTTACGGTGGGTAACCGGAGATTAATGGGCTGGATGGCGTTGGTTAGCCCAAACGGATGAAGGAGGTGGCTTTAGAGTGGATCTGTTATTCGGTGCTCTTCCGTCCGACTTGTACGTGCGAGAGAATGGGGGGTGGTACCTGCAAAGACACTCCGATGCCTAAGTTAGCAAGAGTGTGAGCAGGTTAGAGAGTATTGGAACTTAGCGATACCTGAATGGTGTCAGTGTATTTATAGTGGTGAACCAATAACCACCGCTGAAGTAGTGCCACCTTTTTAGGTGGATAACCGTTCCCATATCTTAGGGAGGTTAAGATATGGCTCTATGAAGTGGTTAGAGAGTTTCTAGGGGCAGTTACTCATTCGAATGAGTGTTATCTGCCAGCTAACCCTCGTATCCGACTTCTTTGGAGCAGGTCGTGTTCAGTACCGACTTCTTGGTATGAAGGCTGGTACTGGGTGAGGGCCAACCCTTTGGGTTGGGCTTCTTTGCTTGGATCCTGGGCCTTTATTATTGGGCCAGGGTATGAACAGTGCCCCTACTCGAGCCCAATCTCTTTTTAAGGTTTGGGTTCGAGTATTCTACTCGGGGTCGTAGACGATTTGTAAGAGGACCGACGTGATGGTTTGAAACCGACGTGACCTTTCGTGACCTTTTGGTTCTGACAGTTACGTCTAATCAAGCGTCGTATCCGTTAGGGGTGTGCGTAGGGTTTCAATAGCCTTGGTAACGGTGCATCTCCATTAATGACTGCCCCTATTTTACCATTATGCCCCTAACGTTCTTATAAATACTTTCCCTCTCTTTCGTTGTTTCGTTTCTGCGATCTTTCAAATTTCCCTTGCATTCGTTCGTACTGCATTCTTGTGCTTTCGAAGGCTTTTGCTTCCAACCTTCATTTCCAGATAAAGGTTAGTTCTTTAATATGCTTTTGTAGATAAATTTGATTTGCAGACTTTGGTTTCACATCCCCCTTCCTTTAGAGACCGTGTTGGTGATTTTTCTTTTCCCCTTGTAGGTTTTGTCACCCCTTTTTTAGAAAAGAAGTGGCTTCTGTAGATGCTCTCTCTCACTGGGTCGATGTCACAGTTTTAGGGGAGGAACCCTCAGTCAATTCTGAGTTTATCACCCACCTTCGTACTCGCCACAGAATTTGTTCTTCTGAGGAGGACGAGCCGAAGTATGAGTTAGTGGCCCCGGGTCCAGAAGACCGGGTTTGCTTTGGGAGGGCTAATGAGGCTGCCTCCCATTTTTTCTTTATGTATGAGTGTATGATCACCCGTTTGGGTGTTTTTCTTCCCTTTTCAGACTTTGAGATGTCTGTTTTACGTCATTGCCGAGTCGCTCCTACCCAACTTCACCCCAACTCTTGGGGTTTTTTGAAAATTTATCAATTTATCAGCCAGGCATTAGAGTTCCCGATTTCTTTAAAGATTTTTTTCCATCTTTTTCATATGACAAAACCCTTTAGTGGGCTAAACAATAAACAACAGTGGGTATCGTTTCGAGCCATACAAGGTAGAAGGATTTTCACCCTTTTTGACGAATCCTTCCACGATTTCAAAAACTATTTTTTCAAAGTGCAAGCTGTAGAGGGCCACCACCCCTTTTTCCTGGATGACACTTCTTCCCCCCGCTTTCCTTTATACTGGTTGGAGGCCTCCCCTTGTGAAAAATATGGTCTTGACGACCTGGAGGAGGTGGAGGCGGCCATTGTGGGGTTCCTCCGAGAAGTTTGGGGGAGGTCTCCCTACTTGGACACAAAAAAGTTTCTCCAGGGGTCTCCAAGTTTTATCCAGGCACAAATAGGTAGTTTTTATTTGATTCTCCGACTTGTCTGATTAATTCTTCCGACTTGTCTAATCTATCAATTGTTGCTTTTTTCAGAGATGGCAAAAACAAATGCCCAGGAGTCTTACCAAAGGGTTCAGGAGGCCAAGGCGAGGTCTCGTGCCAGGTCTGGCGGCGCTAGGGCGGTCGTCTCTCCTCCTCCTCCTCCTCGGAATGTCGGGACTCCTTCCCAGCCTATTGTGATTTCCTCTTCTGCTTCCTCTCTGCCACCCCCCTCCGTCCGACCTACTCCTGAACCAGAGAAGAGGAAGCGTAAGACCTTAGAGTCTGGCGCTTCTGGTGAGGCGGACGCTCTTGCGTTCGTCCGAAAGAACATTTATCCCTATGCTCGTATGAGCATGGATGATGTTTCTGTTCGGCACTACCTCACTGCTGTGGTTGAGGAGAGTCTCAAGACGGCGGGAGTTTGTGGCAAACTCTTAGATATATTTGAGAAGACTCCTCTCAGCTCTTTAGAGACGACCTCGAGGGTCGAGGAGCTGGAAGGCAGGCTTCGCATATATCAGGAGCACGAGAGGGAGTTGGAGGGGAAAGTCGCCAAGCTGAAGGAGGAGAGGGACAGCCTCCGGGAGAAGGAGAAGAAGTTGCAAGCCCAATGCAACATGGAGGTGGATTTGAGGAAGGCAGCGCAAGCCAGCTACAACAGTTTATTTGCTGATCTTGTGTCTGTAAAGAATGACTTGCTGAATGCCCGGAAGGCCTATACCGAGTTGGAGGACTCTATTGCGGATGGTGCTGATGAGGCTTGGAGGGTTTTTAAGGAGCAGGTCGGAGTCATTGCTCCTGACTTGGACCTTTCTCCTTTGGACCCTGATAAGATTGTTATTGATGGTGCCATCGTGGATCCTCCTGTCCCCGTGGTGGAGTCTGAGTCTGATTTGAAGACTCGGGGACAGAGGATCATAGAGTCCCCTCCTCGTTCTAAGGAAGCTCCGAGTTCTTCTGCCGCTCCTCCGACTTTCTCTCCAACTCCTGGTCCTGGTGGTGGTCCTGGTGGTGGTGATCCTTCTACTCCTCTTGCAAAGAAGTAATTTATTGGTTATTGGGGGTCCGGCCTGTGGACCCCCCCCCCTTTTTAAACTCTTTATATTTATTTGTTGATGTTTGAACAATTTTCAGTCTTTTTAAGGCCGTAAACAAAACAATTTACTATACCCTTTTTTAATAAGGGTTTAATTTAGCTTTTTAAATAAATACCATTTTTTGGATAAGGGTTTTGAGTTACCTTATGCGCGCATGCTTTTCTATTCCTTTGATCTTTTCTGGAAAAAACCTATTCTTTGGGGCTTGCCTGCTTTTCTGAATCTTTTTGATCCTTAAGGCAGCCTTACAACTTTTTCTTAGTTTTTTCCTATCTCTCCTTCGAATGACTTTTTTGTTGTATCTCGCGGTCATCCTTTGCTTCAACGCTGCTTCTCTTATCTGGGCTTCTTCTCGGATTTCGGGGAGTAAGTCGAGCTCCTCTTTGTGCCCCCGTATATTCCCGATCTCGTCGTGGAAAATCACTCTTGGGCTTTGCTCATTGACCTCTATTGGGATCATGGCTTCTACACCGTAAACTAGTCGGAAGGGTGTTTCTCCAGTGGCGGATTGGGGGGTTGTTCTGTAAGCCCATAGTACTTGTGGGAGCTCTTCAGCCCAAGCTCCTTTCGCATCTTGTAATCTTTTCTTCAGCCCCGCCAGTATGACTTTGTTGGCTGCTTCGGCTTGCCCATTGGTTTGTGGGTGTTCCACTGAGGTGAACTGGTGTTTGATGTTCATACTGGCTACTAGGCTTCTAAAAGTGGAGTCGGTGAACTGGGTTCCGTTATCTGTGGTAATGGAATAAGGTATCCCATACCTTGTGATTATATTTTTGTAGAGGAACCTCCGGCTTCTTTGTGCAGTGATGGTGGCCAGTGGTTCTGCTTCTATCCACTTTGTGAAATAATCTATTCCCACTATTAGGTATTTGACTTGTCCTGGCGCCTGGAAAAAAGGACCTAACAAATCCATTCCCCATTTTGCGAAGGGCCATGGGGAGGTGATACTAATGAGCTCCTCTGGGGGGGCCACGTGGAAATTTGCATGCATTTGACACGGTTGGCACTTTGTCACAAAGTCTGTGGCATCTTTCTGCAAGGTTGGCCAGTAGAATCCGGCTCGGATCACCTTTCTGGCTAATGATCTTACTCCGAGATGGTTCCCGCAGATTCCACTATGTACCTCCTCCAATACCTCGGTGGCTCTTGAGGTCGGTACACACTTTAACAATGGTGTTGATATCCCCCTTCTATAGAGAATATTTTTCACCAAGGTATAGTGTTGTGCTTCCCTTCGGATTTTCTGGGCCTCCTTTTCCTCCTTAGGGAGGATGTCGAATTTCAGGTATTCGACTAAGGGGTTCATCCATCCAAGGTTTAATCCGACCACTTCAAAGACTTCTTGTTTGTCTTCCATTTTTACCACTGAAGGTTCCTGGAGAGTCTCTTGAATCAGGCTTCTGTTATTTCCTCCTGACTTGGTACTTGCTAACTTGGATAGGGCGTCTGCTCTGCTGTTTAGATCCCGAGTTATGTGTTTCACCTCGGTTTCTGCAAAGCGCCCCAGGAGCTCCAAAGCTTTTTCCAAGTACCTCTTCATGTTTGGGTCCTTTGCCTGATATTCTCCACTTATTTGGGAGGTCACCACTTGGGAGTCGCTGTATATCATCACCTTCGTAGCACCGACTTCTTCTGCCAGCTTCAATCCTGCGATCAAGGCTTCATACTCTGCCTGATTATTTGAAGCTGGGAATTCAAACTTGAGGGAAACCTCTATCTGGGTTCCCCTTTCATCTACCAATATTATTCCTGCACCGCTTCCTGTTTTGTTGGAGGATCCATCTACATAGAGTTCCCATGTAGTTGGTTTATCCCCTTGATCTCCTGCATATTCTGCGATGAAGTCGGCGAGGCACTGGGCTTTAATCGCCGTCCGAGTTTCGTACTTCAAGTCGAACTCGGAGAGCTCTATTGCCCATTGAACCATTCTTCCTGCAACATCCGTCTTTTGGAGGATTTGCTTCATGGGTTGGTTCGTGCGGACTCTTATTGTGTGAGCTTGAAAGTAAGGCCGTAGCCTTCAAGAGGCTACCACTAAGGAGTAGGCAAATTTCTCTAATTTGTGATACCTTAGTTCAGAGCCCTGTAGAACTTTACTGATGAAATAGATGGGGTGTTGACCGTCCTCGTCTTCTCTTATCAAGGCTGCTGAGACAGCCTTGTCTGCCACGGATAGGTATAGGACGAGGTCTTTTCCGGCTACAGGTCGGGTCAAAATAGGAGGTTGGCTCAGAAACTTTTTGAACTCCTGGAACGCTTCCTCACATTCGGGAGTCCATTCAAACTGGTGTCCCTTTCTCAATAGGGAGAACAGCGGAAGGGATCTTAGTGCTGATCCTGCCAAAAATCTGGAGAGAGCTGCTAGCCGGCCATTCAGCTGTTGGACCTCTCTCAAATAAGTCGGGCTTTTCATTTCCAGGATAGCTCTACACTTGTCGGGATTGGCTTCGATCCCTCTTTGTGTTAGCATGAATCCTAGAAATTTTCCTGCCTCCACCGCGAAGGCGCACTTTGCAGGATTTAGTCTCATCCCGTGCAACCTTATGGTGTCAAAGACTCGTGAAAGGTCAGACAAGAGGTCGGCTTCTTTCTTGGTCTTTACCAACATGTCGTCGACGTACACTTCCATTAAGCTCCCTAGGTGAGGGGCAAACACCTTATTTATCAGCCTTTGATATGTGGCCCCTGCATTTTTCAATCCAAATGGCATGACCACGTAGCAAAAGTTAGCTCTGGGCGTGATGAATGATGTCTTTTCCTGGTCTGGTTCATACATCGGGATTTGGTTATACCCCGAGTAGGCGTCCATGAATGACAAGTATTGATACCCCGAGCTAGAGTCTACTAGGGTGTCAATGCTTGGTAGTGGATAAGGGTCCTTGGGACATGCCTTATTTAAGTCGGTATAGTCGACGCACATTCTCCATTTACCATTTTTTTTTTTGACTAGCACCACATTGGCTAGCCATGTTGGATATTTGACTTCTCTGATGAAACCGGCTTCTAGGAGCGCTTGTACTTGCTCCTCTACTATTAGAGCTCGCTCTGGGCCGAGTTTGCGTCTTCTTTGTTGTATAGGTCGGGATCCCGAGTAGACCGAGAGCTTGTGGGACATGAGCTCGGGATCTATCCCAGGCATGTCGGAGGCCTTCCAGGCGAAGAGATCGGAATTATCTCTTAGGAGCTTAGTCAACTCTTGTCTTAGGGTTTCCCCCAGGTTGGTTCCTATGTGAGTGTTTTTTCCTTCCTCTTCTCCGACCTGAATCTCCTCGGTTTTTCCTCCGGGTCGTGGTCGCAGTTCTTCTTTAATCCTTGCTCCACCGAGCTCTATTGTGTGAACTACTTTGCCTTTTCCTCTCAGGTTTAGGCTTTCATTGTAGCATTTCCTTGCCAACTTCTGGTCTCCCCTCACCGTTGCTATCCCCGCTGAGGTCGGGAATTTCATGCAGAGGTGGGGTGTCGATACCACCGCTCCGAGTCGATTAAGGGTAGCTCTGCCGATTAAAGCATTATAGGCCGACCCCACGTCGATGACTATGAAGTCTATACTCAGAGTCTTTGATTTTTCCCCCTTTCCAAAGGTGGTATGGAGGGGCAAAAATCCTAGTGGCTT
Organism: Arachis ipaensis; assembly: GCF_000816755.2. Classification (NCBI taxonomy): domain Eukaryota; kingdom Viridiplantae; phylum Streptophyta; class Magnoliopsida; order Fabales; family Fabaceae; genus Arachis; species Arachis ipaensis. The sequence continues at coordinate 27,652,470 of NC_029787.2, forward strand.
TATTGGCGTGTCGCCTAATCCGTACAAGGTGTCGGGGTAGGCTCTTAACTCTTTCTCGTCTAACCCTAGTTTGTTGAAAGCGGGCTTAAAGAGGATGTTCGCTGAGCTTCCTTGGTCTACTAGTGTTCTGTGGAGATGGGCATTTGCCAGGATCATGGTAATTACCACTGGGTCGTCGTGCCCAGGAATTATTCCTCGCCCATCTTCCTTTGTGAATGAAATGGTCGGAAGGTCGGATGACCCCTTTCCGACCTGGTAAACTCTCTTGAGATGTCTTTTGCGAGAAGATTTTGTGAGTCCCCCTCCCGCAAACCCTCCTGAGATCATATGGATATGTCTCTCCGGAGTTTGTAGTGGTGGATCTCTTCTCTCCATATCATCTCGTTTTCTTTTTCCATGGCTGTCCGACCTTTCTATGAGATATCTGTCAAGCCGACCTTCTCTGGCCAGCTTTTCTATCACATTTTTAAGGTCGTAACAATCGTTTGTAGAGTGCCCATATATCTTATGGTACTCACAGTAATCACCGCGGCTCCCCCCTCTTTTATTTTTAATGGGCCTGGGAGGAGGCAGCCTTTCGGTATTGCAAATTTCTCTGTATACATCCACTACAGGAACTTTCAGTGGAGTGTAAGAGTGATATTTTCTTGGCCTATCGAGGCCGAGTTCTTCCTTCTTCTTAGCTTCCCTCTCCCTCTCTTTCGTTGAGGGAGGGTGACCAGGTCGCCAATTCGGGTCTCTTAGCCTAGCATTTTCTTCCATATTGATGTACCTTTCAGCTCTTTCCTGTACATCACTTAAAGAGGCGGGGTGTCTTTTTGATATGGACTGTGAGAAGGGACCCTCTCTAAGACCATTGACTAGCCCTATGATGACTGCTTCGGTAGGCAGGTCTTGAATCTCCAAACATGCTTTGTTGAACCTTTCCATATAGGCCCGTAAGGACTCCCCGACCTCCTGCTTTATTCCCAGGAGACTTGGTGCATGTTTTACTTTGTCTTTCTGGATGGAGAACCTCATCAAGAACTTTCTTGAGAGGTCTTCAAAACTGGTAATCGACCTCGGAGGGAGGCTGTCGAACCACTTCATCGCTGCTTTTGACAAGGTTGTCGGAAAAGCTTTGCATTGCGTAGCGTCAGAAGCGTCAGCCAGATACATCCGACTTTTAAAGTTGCTCAGATGATGCTTTGGATCAGTGGTTCCGTCGTAGAGGTCCATATCGGGACTTCTAAAGTTTCTCGGAACTTTTGTCCTCATTATGTCCTCGCTAAAAGGATCTTTCTCCCCTAAGGGTGAATCTTCTCTACCGTCGTGGGAGTTCTGACCTTTGAGGGAGGATTCTAACTTTAAGAGTTTTCTTTCTAACTCTTTTCGTCGCTCCATCTCCTCTTTTAGGTTCTTTTCGGTTTCCTTTTGTCGTTCCCGTTCCTGTTCTAGCTGCTCGAGGCGACTGTGGACTAATCCCATGAGTTCGATTGTGTGGGATGGCCCTCCTTTTTCTGATTCGCGCCCCTCCGAGGAATTTACCTTCGGGTTTTTGATTCCGGAGGTGCCTTCCCTGTGTTGATCATTGGCTTCCTGGTGAAGGGTCTGATCTGCCTCATTGTTTCCAGTGTTCAGATTCTCTTGTTTAGAATCTGTCTCCACATGACCCTCTTCAGGGGATCTATCCGCCATCACTGGTTGATCTCTCGGGTCCCCGGCAACGGCGCCAATGTTACGGTGGGTAACCGGAGATTAATGGGCTGGATGGCGTTGGTTAGCCCAAACGGATGAAGGAGGTGGCTTTAGAGTGGATCTGTTATTCGGTGCTCCTCCGTCCGACTTGTACGTGCGAGAGAATGGGGGGTGGTACCTGCAAAGACACTCCGATGCCTAAGTTAGCAAGAGTGTGAGCAGGTTAGAGAGTATTGGAACTTAGCGATACCTGAATGGTGTCAGTGTATTTATAGTGGTGAACCAATAACCACCGCTGAAGTAGTGCCACCTTTTTAGGTGGATAACCGTTCCCATATCTTAGGGAGGTTAAGATATGGCTCTATGAAGTGGTTAGAGAGTTTCTAGGGGCAGTTACTCATTCGAATGAGTGTTATCTGCCAGCTAACTCTCGTATCCGACTTCTTTGGAGCAGGTCGTGTTCAGTACTGACTTCTTGGGATGAAGGCTGGTACTGGGTGAGGGCCAACCCTTTGGGTTGGGCTTCTTTGCTTTGATCCTGGGCCTTTATTATTGGGTCAGGGTATGAACACCAATTATATTTGAAGTCAAAGTAAATAATTTTAGTTTTAAAAAATAATATATTGTTCCAAGATATTTGTCAACAAAAAATGTTAAAATTCAACCTCTATTGCAACAAATAAAATAAATAATATTATAAAAAAATTATTTACTTAAAATATTTATTTATATTATTTATTGATTATAGAAATTTCACTAACAGT
>NC_029787.2:27655004-27656787 GCF_000816755.2 Arachis ipaensis
GTAATATCATGATACCTAAATGATATACTAATAAAAAGATTAAGGAGAAAAAAAAGTTAACGAATCCAAAAAAAAAAAGATAAACAAAAAAAGACAATAAAAAATGCATATATGTCAACAATTCAAAAAGAATATATCTTAACTAGAACATGTGATAAAAAGTAAAAAGAAACAACTTTAACAATAACTAAAAATAAAAAAAGAAAATAAATATCATATAAAAAAACTAAGTTGATTAATTAAAATAAATACAAAATTAATGTACAGATATGCTATATAAATATAGACAATGCTAATTGATCTAAATTGATTCTAATGATTCTAATTGATCCTCTAACAATAAAATATTTTAAATAAAACATCCTTTAAATTTAACATTAGTTTACAAAAATTTAAATTAACATTTAAATAATATAATATTTATTAAAATATATTTTGATATTTTTATTAATTTACCGTCCCGGACGGGAGTCTTACTCTAGTATTGTTGATAGAGGCCTATTATTGCCCTGCTTTTAAAGTCTGGCAATTGTCATCAACCCATCACCGCACTTTTAAGGCGTGCCTACCATGGAACCTAGTGCCAAGCTTTTAGAAGCTTTCCTAGATGTGAACTTGGTAATCTTACTTAGTTGTAAAACTATTGATATACTTTAAAAATGTGACCTATTTTTTTATAAAATAAAAATATATTTTTAGTTTTTTACCATACTTTCAAAGTATAATCTTTTTATATATAAAATAAAAAAATTCCTGGCATAATGCATATTCATATATATATTTCAAGGTACTCCAAAACAATTTTTGATAGTTCATAACAAAATTCAATAGAAAAAAGAGCTAAACTAGAGGGTAACGAGTGAAAATAGGATAAAACAAATAAAAATAAAGTCTATGATTACTACATAAAGAATTTGATTATAATTGTTATAGTATGTGAACTTTCACTGTTATCTTGCCCTCAAACGCTGATACAAGTACTTGTAAGGTATATATGAAAATTAAGCTTCCACCATGTAAATTCTGGTAATCAAAACAAAAAAAACCTAAGAAAATCTGACAAAGATGGAATTAATACTAAGTTATGTGAACGAAGGAAATAAAACATTGATTTTTCAATTGCTCAATATCAGGAGGATACCTAGTTGCATTGATTTAACAAACATCATGCAGTATAATATCAAATTTGTTCATCAATATATAAAATTTTTCTAATTTCTACCCATCACGCTTGAACAACCCTGATCTCACTTAGCTTTTCCACCAGCTTATCCAACTGTTCCTGGGAGCTCCCATCCTTATTGATCGCACTCAAAGCCTTACCTCTCAGCTCCTCAGCCCTTACCCTCTCCTTTGTAGTTCTCTCCAACGACCACTTTATCTTCCTCGCCAGCTCGCTCGGTTCCGGAACATTCTCCGTCCCCTCCGCCGCTCGAACCGCCACGCCCAACTGGTCCACCAACAGCTTCGCATTAGTGTACTGGTCCGCACCCATCGGCCAAGTCAGCATCACAACACCGGAGACCACTCCTTCCAGCGTCGAGTTCCACCCGCAGTGAGTCAAGAACGAGCCCACGGCACGGTGACTCAGTATTACCATCTGCGGGGCCCATCCCTGGATGATGAACCCTCTCTTCCCCACCCGATTCGCGAGTCCACTTAGAACGTTACGGTGGTCCCGTTCCACGTGTCGCGTGTCAAGATCCTTCACGGACAATATGAAACGGACGCCGCTGAGTTCCAATGCTTGCGTCAGCACCTCCATCTGCTCACTCGTAAGAAC
>NC_029787.2:27657052-27662314 GCF_000816755.2 Arachis ipaensis
GAGCCACATTATGAGATCGTCGTGGTTCACAGTGCTTGAACCACCGCGGCATTCCGATCCGATCGAACCGTCTTCCGGATTAGGAAGAACTGGACCTACGGCCCAGACCCTCTCATGGTCTAGCTCCTTCTTTACATGGTCGAGGTAAATGCGCTCCAATTCAGTGAAAGTGTTGAAAACGATGCCCCATGTTTCTAGATTCAGGAGCATGTTTTCCCTGTGAAATTCCCATTCAAATTCTCCTCTCTTGCTCTCCCTGAAATGGTATGTGAGCTGCCACGAGGGGTAAATCGGGGAATTCGGCAGTTTCGGGAACGAAACGACGTCGTTGTTTTCGATTTGGGGAAGATCGCGCCAAAGGGAGAAAGAGACGGAAAGTGCGAAGGCGCCAGAAGGAGAGAAGACGAGGCGTGGCACATGGAGGTCACGGGCGAGGTAGTGGGTCCAGCCGAGGAAGAAGTCTGAGATGATGGCTTTGGGGGGTAAAGGATGAGTCATGGCCCAGTCGAGAAGGATCGGGTAGTGGTTTTGGCGCATGGAGGTGACCATTGCTACGAGCCTGTTTTGGTTCGGATTTGGGAATTGAAGGTTCGGGAGGACGAGTGTTTGGAGAAGTGGGGAGTAATTGGATGGGACTAAGGGTTGGTTCGGCGGAGTAACCAAAACGGTGACGTTTATGCCACGAGAGACTAAGGCCTTGCACAGGTCTAAGAGGGGTATTAAGTGACCAGAAGAGGGAAAGGGGTATGCGAGGACGTGGGTCTTTGTTGGAGACATGTTTGGAGCTGGATTCTAACGGGAAACGGAGACGAAGGAGAGCGTGGTTCGTTAATATACTTCCTAAGATATTCAGCTTCGAGTTATAAAAGGAAAAGAATAAAATTTGGAGAAAAGTTGGTATGAATAATGATTGCATGGTGATTTGCATATTAATAGTTTTCTCCAACGTTTTGACTCATGAGTTACGTTACCTCTCAGTGCGGACAGTGCCGAACCGCTGTTTGCATCGTATACGCTAGTTGCTTACTTTTTTATTTTATTGAATTGCTTGTCAACTTTTGTAAGTGCTGACGGCATCGCATACGTGATATGTGAGTTGCTTAATTATTTAGTGGCCAAATTTTGTCTAGATAGTTCCCCCTAGATGGCACCTTACAATTTAAAATTGGTATCAATTGAAAATACCATGAAAATATGAGATGATAACTTTGGTGGCTTCCGGTACTGCAGTTGGGTAGAATGAAGTTTAATAGAATATAGTAGATTTCTATTACTTAAAATTAAGACTAATGAAAAGGAAAAATATCAAGAGTCTTTGTCCAAAACTAGAAAAATTAGAATGATGATGCATAATTCATAATCTTCGAATGAGTTGGTGAATTTTATCACTATTTTTTATATAAAAAGTGTCCTTAATTAGTGATTCGTTAGTTTCCGACCCAAATAAAAATAGGTGGGTACTCCCATGAAGATATTATAATTGTCTTCATGTGATGATTTTTCTTTTTGACCCTTAGATGATGGATTGTAAGGTTAGATTTTGATATGTTATAAAAGTGTTGTTTTTATTTGAAGTGTGGCCAAATTAATAAATCACACTTTTATACAAAACATCTTCATAAAAAGATGTTTTTTGCATCTTCATTTGAGTAGCTCCCATAAAAATAAAGACAACGTGCAATTCAGCAGCATGAAGTATTAGCTATAACAAAATCACTTCAAACCCGTTTAAGGCGGTTACCAAAATCCTCCGTCAACAAAAAATCGTTCTATAATATAGCAACTTTTTAAATATGAACCTCTAGAGGGAAAAAAAAGAAAGTACACTATTTATTTTGAATAATATTATACTCATTTTTTATTTTTATTTATTTGAGTGTCAAAACATTTTTATAGGTATTTGTCATTGTCCATTCTCATAGAGCAGACATATATCTCATTCATCTCAGACGAAGATGAGTTTAATTCTGGACAAAATAAGTTATATACATTACTCAAAGCTTACTATCCAGGAATATTTGACATCCAACATGAGACCGAATTTCATCTAACCCCGCCATTACTTCTTCTGTTCGTCTGTACCTCTTTGTTGCAAGTCTTTAATTGATGGTGGAAGAACAAAATCCACCTCCTCTTTCTTCCGTCGAGATCGAATTATTGGCTATCAATGAATCATTGCAAACAGAGTTTTAGAAGATGATTGAGTTGTTAAATCAAAAGCAAAATGGCCGAAGCGATGAAGAGGACTAAAAGAATCCTGATAATGGCGGCAACGAAGATAAGCACACCTCGGAAGTCAAGACCGCGGTGGTAGCCACCCCAAAGTCGTCAACAAAAAGAAGCAACCATTTTTTAAAAGAAATGATGGGTTTCCAAATATCTAGAAACTTCACTCTACTTACAACATTGAAACCATATGAGGGAATTGGTGACCCCAATATCCACGTCACAATTTTATTCGATGATGTTCATGAACGGTATATCCGATCTAATTTTTTGTTGTACATTTCTCACCTTTTTAGATGGTGCTGTCTTGATTTGGTTTTTTGATTTACCTATAGGTTTTATATCAATTTTCGATGAGTTGGCCAATCTATTTGTCAACAACTTTGTAGCCTCAAAGATCTATGTATATGACTCACACTTTTTCAACACCATAAAGTAAGGATAACATGAAAGACTTAAAGACTATATGACGAGATTCGCTAAGATGGCCATGGAGATATCGAACCTCAACCCAAATGTCCACCTACATGCGCTGAAGAGTGGGATTTGTCTTAGAAAATTCCAGGAGACCATAGCAGTGATAAAACCAAAAACACTAACCGAATTTCTAGAGAAAGCAACGAATCAAATTGAAATAGAAGAGATTCAATAAATCCAGAGAGTAGAAGGACCTATCTCTGCTGGCCGAGAAGAAAACAAACGTAACAAACATCAAAACAATAAGGAGGATCGAAAGTCGTTCAAACTAATTAACCCCAAAGTTTGACACATACACTCGTTCAACACCAAGAGGGAGGCATTATCAAAGACATCTTACACTCCAAACTAATTAAACCCCAAACAAAGCAGGAACTTATCAAGATCATCGATATGTGGACAAGTCTAAATACTGTAATTTTCACAAAAAAATATTGACACACCACAGACGACTGCATTATAACAAAGGACATTAGTAATCCTCGTGAGATCGATACTCACTCACTTGAGTTTATTACTTGGTACGACCTGGTACATTTGCCGTTAAGTTGTGGATTGTGAATTTTCACGACCGAGTTTTTCGTACCGTTGTCGGGAATTAACTGTGACTAACAACTACCAGTTGATTTGTTACCTATATTAAACCTTTTTATTTGTTTGACTTTTATTTAGTTGTTATTTTATTCTATTTTATTTTACATTATTTTAGTTTGAGTTCATTTTTATTACCTTTTAATTTTCGTTTCTTTTAGCCTTATTTTCTTTTAACTTTTCGTCCCTTTTGCTTAATTTAATTTAGTTCTTTTTCTTCCATTTTTCGTGTACTTTATTGGGATTTTTTTCACCGTGATGTTGAAAATCTCACTTTTCTTTGTTCTATTTATTTATGTAGAGGAACAAGGATAAAGAATCTCTTATGTACAATGCTGAAATTGAAAGAACTCTTCGAAAGCAAAGGAAACAAGCTAGAGATCAAGAAGTTCACGAGATCTTTGGGGACGAGTCTGAAGAGGAAACTAAATTCAGTATGGCTGAAAATACTGAAAATCTTGTGGTCAATAACCCCAACAACGCCCCACTTGGTAGAAAAACTCTAGAGTCTTATACTAACCCCAATTTCAGGAGTTGTGTGGAAAGTATTGTACCCCCGACTGTACATGTGAACAACTTTGAGTTGAAATCTCAACTCATATCTCTGGTTCGACAAAATTGTTAGTTCAGTGGAAGTCCGCAGGAGGATCCTAATCTCTTCATATCCAATTTTCTGAGGATATGTGATACAGTCAAGACCAATGGAGTTTCTGCTGAGGTTTACCAGTTGATGTTATATTCTCTTTTGCTGTTAGGGACCGAGCTAGTCAGTGGCTTGAGACACAACTTAAGGAGAGTATAGTAACCTGGGCGGATTTAGTTAGTAAGTTTTTTAACCAAATTTTTTTGCCTTAGAGGTTGACTAGGTTGAGGACTGACATTCAGCTAGTTTGAAGGAGAGTCTCTCTATAAAGCTTGGAAGAGATACAAGACTATGATACGGAAGTGCCCTCCGGATATATTTGCAGATTGAGTACAATTACAGATTTTCTATGATGGTATCACTCCAACTTCTAAACTTTCTCTGGAAAACTCTGCAGGAAGTTCCTTGCATATGAAGACCACTTATGAGGCCTTGGATTTGATAGAGATGGTGGCCAATAATCAATATTTATACTCCTCAGAGAAAACTGTGAAGAGGTGTTATAGAGTTGGATGCCTTGGATGCTATTTTGGCTCAGAACAAAACCATGTCTCAACAAATAGCCGCTATCACTCAACGTTTGGCATATGAGGATCTATATTTTAGTAAATAAAACTCTTAAACTCCTCGAAACGTTCCTGTAAAATAAACAATAGATATACATGGATTATTACGTATAGAGAAATAACAACTTCAGGTGTTTTTGATAAAATTTGACCATTATAAAAAAAATTTAAACTAATATTATTATCCATTTCTTGTCAAAACTCTCTTTTAATAAATAAAACAAATAAACTAAATATTATAGTGATAAAAAAATGAACATACAACTTAGAATAAAAAGAAAAAGAAAAATAATGAAACAACAAAAGAAGGAAAAGAAGCGAGAAGAGTAGAAACAAGAGAAGAAGAGAAAAAAATTTAAACACTCACAAGAAATTACATTCACAAACTCTCTTTAAAAGAAAATACACTAATCGTTACTAACGTTTAAAAATAAAAAAATAAAATTGTCAATAAAAAAAATCGGCACTAACGATTTTTTTTTGTGTTAGAGATTCCAAATATAAATCGTGACTTCTGATTTTAGTGAGGACAAAATTTTGTCCTTTCTCAAATCGTTAATCATGTTTTGTGTTATCTTTATCACTTCTTCAAATCGTAAGTAACTATTTGTTCTAGCACCGACCTATCTCCATATCGACGCATTATACTAAATTTGCATAATATCTTCGTATTATACCATCATTTTACGATATCCTAAAAAATTAGCCCTTTTTAAAATATAAATGGCTCATCTTTTTACACAAAATATATATATATAT
>NC_029787.2:27662466-27719712 GCF_000816755.2 Arachis ipaensis
AAAATATTGGCTGACATTAATAAAAAATATTGGCACTCAATATTTTTCTATTTCAATACTCAATTTTTCAGATATCTTCTATCTTGCCTCTATCAATGAAATGGAAATTTCATTAGTGGAAGAGAGTTCATGTTTGCTTGTTGAAGAACCCACTTCATGTGGATAAAACCCTGGTTGCCTTGGATTAGGCAATGCTCTCTCACCATTCAACATTAGAACAACAGAAGACATGTCCGGCCTATCATCTGGCCTCTCTTGCACACACAATAGCCCTATGTGAATGCACCTTATCACTTCTGATATAATAACTGAATCTCTCATAAAGCTATCCATAAGTTCCAATGGCCTACCCTCACTCCACAATCTCCATGCCTGAAATACATTCGAGTATAAGAGAAATATGATGCTAATACTCACTTAAAGAAGTTGACTAATATTCATAATAACCAACTTGTGCTTGAATCAACTAATAGTGTGACACTCTGTACAGGTCAACATACTATCGTTCTTGCATTCCAATATAATATTTCTTAAATATTTTTCATTTTACCATCTGCACAATGTTAAACATAATATAACTATAAATGAGTTATTAAAAAACGGTAATCTTACAAGCAATATCAATCAATTCTTAATTTTAAATTCTTTTAAGTAGTATGCTAATAACTAAAATGACGTATATAATGCATCAGAGAAAGTAGAAAGTTGTGACAAAATGTTCACTTTAGGCTTACATGTCCAAGAAGGTTATGATGATGTTGCTCTTCAAAAAATTCTCTGTTCTTTCTCCCACTAAGCATCTCTAGCACAATAACACCGAAGCTAAAGACATCAGACTTAACTGAATAAGATCCATAAACAGCATACTCAGGAGGCATATAACCACTGTAACATAAAAGGAAAACAAAATAAAGATAATGAGAAATTAAGTATTGTGAATTTATAATATAGTAATTGACTCCAATTTTAGCATTCTTACTGAGTTCCTACTACTCTTATTGTGTTGGCCTCTACACGATCACCTCCAAAAACCCTCGCTAATCCAAAATCTGATATTTTTGGATTCATGTTACTGTCAAGGAGAATGTTACTGGTCTTTAGATCTCTGTGAATAATTCTTAGTCTTGAATCTTGATGAAGATAAAGAAGCCCTCTAGCAATTCCACTTATAATATGCAAACGCATATTCCAATGCAAAACTTTGCTTCCAGTTTGATCTGACATTAAATTTTCCATTTAATAGTTTATCATGAAACCTTTATATTCATCGTAAGGTTTAACAACTAATTACAAATGCAGAGAGGGTAGAAGGTCAAACCAAAAATGAAATGGTCCAAACTTCTGTTTGGCATGTATTCATAGATTAGGATTCTCTCATCATTGTCAATGCAACAACCAAGAAGTTTCACAAGATTTCTATGCTGAAGATTGGCAATCAGTGTAACCTCATTTTTGAATTCCTGGGGTCCCTGTCCAGATTTCAATGAGAGCCGCTTCACGGCTACCTCTCGCCCATTTGCTAGCACACCCTGTTGATCGTTATCTTATGATGTTAGAATTTTGGACTCTGCATATGGATTTATCATTACAAAGATGCTAAAATCTTGTCACCTTATAAACAGGTCCATATCCACCTTCCCCTAGTATGTTACTGGGAGAGAAGTGATCAGTTGCATTAGCTATGGTTGAAAAATCAAATGTGGGTAATTCAATATCTTCCTTCTCATATTTCTGAACCTGATTCACCTGGTTAATCCCTGTGTCCTCACCTGAAAATGGTACAAGACTTACCAAGGACAGTGTCATCTATAAAAGAGGTAAAACTAAAATTATTTCAAAACTTACCTGGCTTCTCATGTTTCTTTCTCCTTACATAGATGACATATCCAGCAATTAGGATCCCCAATATGATTATTCCACTTCCTACCAAAATCCCTGCTAGCTTTTTCTTGTTTGCTTTACTCCTTGAATTTCCTTACATGTTAATAGAACTGTTACTAGCAAGTTTCAGTAGAACACAGGGATATGTTCTTATCATTTTTTTTTTATGTTTCTATTTTCTACTTGCAATATTGATCATATTGTTAATCCTTGAAATTGTAATTATGACTTAGTTCAGTCCCTAACTTTTTAGCATGCTTAATTTAGTGCTAAGATTATATTATATTTTGTAACTCAATTTAGTCCCCTAGACTACATTTAGTCTCTCTTCAATCTTTTAGGGGAGATTAAATTAAATCATGAAGTGTAACTTCCAGGGATTAACTTAAACAATTTAAGAAGTTAAGGATTAAACTGAATTATGCTTACAATCTTAAACATGCATTATTCTTATGACGGTCTAGAAGTTTCAATCATTATGCGCATGCATCTTCTGATGGCAGAACAAGACTTGGTCAATCTAGTTGGGTATTTCATGCGGGAAACAATAAATATTAGTCAAATTGTCATCTAAATCCGCCTGACTCCTGGGTCCATCTAAAATTAAATTTAGTTTGCTGTGAAGGAAAATTAAGAACACAACCAACCCAGCATAAATGTCGAGACCAATTCATACATCATCATAGTTTATTAGATGACCAGTTTGAGAGTTAAAACCTGTTTGGTATGCATATATAATAATGATTTATAGAATTACAGTTAAACAATCAAGCTGATTCTTATCCATTTATTCGAACGACGGTGCGGCTCTTGAGAGAAAAAGATAGACACTTTGGCCCTTGACCCTGTTTGCCGTGAGACAGTGCCACCTTTATGTGAATTCAACCATGAATTGTTAATGGAAGAAACTTATTTAGATGTTACGTTAGTGACTTAGTGGACTAAATTCTTATAGAAATCCTCGGATTTACAGCTTTTACCAATTTGATTCTTCAGATTTCAATCGCACTATAGTGGTTCTTGAGATTGAGATTGAGCTTCGGATACTACAGTGGTTCTTAGACTCCTTTTGGGTACTAACTCAACAAAAATAAAAATAATTTGGCACTCATTTGCCACGCTATGGTGCTCAGAACTCAATCTCAAAAACTACTACAGTGTAATTAGAATTTAAAAGACTAAATTAGTGAAAGTCGTGAATTTGAGGGACTATTATGGGAATTTAGTTCATGTTATTGTGATAAAATGGTCATTAAGTACTATGCTACTAGGAAAGAAAAAAAATATAGATGCAAGGAAAAAAAATATAATAGGATGTATATACCTAATTCTGAAGCAGCCACTCTAATGAAAATATCTTGCCCTTCAGATTCTGACCTCATGTCGACGAGGCCATTAAACCAAATGATGCATCCACTTCCGCCATTTCTAACATCTAAACTTGCATACGCTGTGCAGCTGCAGTTTTTCAAGCACTTCTCCTCACATTCCTGCAAGTTCATGCTCTTATCGAACCACGACGAAGAAGTATCCGGCAACTTCACTCCTTTGTACGGCACAAACCCATCTCTCTCATCACAATCCAGATCCACCTTCCTAACACACCCACCGTTCAAATTCCCAGCAGACTTTAACACAAAACCGTCAAGGCAATCACATTGTGGAGAGTTATTAACATTGCACTCTGAATTTTCGCCACACAAACCATAATTATCACACTGATCCTGTGGACCAGCAAGAAAAAGCTGCCAAGTTTTGGTCTCAGAAGACCATAGAAACCGTTGCACGGTTCCCAGAGGTGTTATCATGTATCTAGAAACAATTGAAGCGTTTCTTGGCTCATATCCGAAGTGAACTTCTTGATCATTTAGTACAAAGGAAAAATTGAAGTACCTGTAGAGTGTTTCCCAAGGAACTCCACTGAAGAATAACCCGGTCCAAGAACCTATCCTATACAACCATGTTGATGAACCTTTTCCAATAACCAGTTGTGGAAAACCATGACCATCTAAGTGGTACAAAAATTCACCACTTCCAGGATCACCTGAATTCTTCCAAGACCTCAAAGAATTGTATACTCCGGTGACTCGATTAACGCGAAGCACCATCCCCGGGAGTAGCGTGTCGCCGGGGTAATCAAAACTCTGCCACAAAATATTCCCGCTGCTACTATTTCCTTTCCTCACAACCATGTTCCCTGTGTCTAACAGCAACAGAACAGGATCCGCTGCGGTTTCTGTTGCATTGGAAGACCAAATTACGGTCCCTGATCCATCAATTAGAACTGGATTTCCTCCATTGCTGACTTTGAACGTTGCTTCAGAGGTATTCACGGGGGTGTCTCTGTTTGCTACCCAAACAATTGTTCTAGGTGAAATATTCATGTACCATATACAGAAGTATAGGTTCTGTGAATTTCCAAAGCTGTGGAATCCAGCTTCGAAAATTCTAGCTGCGGAAATCAGTGTCTCGTTGTAATAAATTGATGTATTTGGAGTGATGGTTGTTAGACTAATGACCATGGCGGAGAAGGAGAATAAGAGGGAGCATAGAAAAAATACGTTATAGCTTGCCATTCTTTGATTTGCATCGGTTATTATTCATAAGGACTAAGGTTATTGAAAAGTTCAGCTCTAAATTTCATGTACGGGTATAAGATCATGTAGAATTTGGTCATAAAGAGAGTCGCTTTAAAATTATGTTTGGAATATTGTAATGTATATCGAAAAGACCAAAAGTTATGTAACTCTCAAGGTCAAGACATTAATGTATACGGTATGGTATCACATCTTACTTCTCTTGGTTTAAAGTTTAAACAGAGAAGTGTCAGCTCCTGAAAGGGAAAAGAAATGTATTAAGTGGTGATTCTTCCGTTATTCTTTATGCGATATTTTTATTGAAAATATAGCTATTTAAAAAATTTAAATTTAAGAATAATTTAAAAAGTAATATTGTCAAAAAATTTAATTAATGAAGATATAACAATAAAATAATTTTAACGTGTTTACAAATAATTCATAGTATAATGAGTACTTCAATAAGAAATTTTACATAAAAAATTTTAATTTTAATTACTAACATTGTAAACTATAACGACATCCAATCATATAATTTTTTTATAATCATATTCTTGTTTCGTATAACTATCTAAGCAGTGATTATAAAAGAAAAAATATATTTTTATTTGGTACAATACGTAATTGAATACATATTGTCAAAAAATTTAATTAATGAAGATATAACAATAAAATAATTTTAACGTGTTTACAAATAATTCATAGTATAATGAGTACTTCAATAAGAAATTTACAAAAAAAAATTTAATTTTAATTACTAACATTGTAAATTATAACGGACATCCAATCATATAATTTTTAATAATCATATTCTTGTTTTGTATAACTATTTAAGCAGTGATTATAAAAGAAAAAAAATTATTTTTATTTGGTACAATATGTAATTAGATATGTATGTAAAAAAATTTGACATTATTATTTCATGAAAATTAAATTAAAAAATTATTAGAGAAAAATTTAAACTAAATTGACAAATATAAAAAACAAAGAATTAAAGGAGTAGTTAAACATAAATTATTAAATTTGGTGTTCAGTCAACTCCGTGGGCAAAATGGATGTTAGAAAAGTCTTTATTGATGAGCGCTGCCCATTAGGCATAAGCAGCTGAGACTTTTGAAAGGAATATTTTAATTTCTGAAAGCCCTTGAAAGTTGAAACTGTACATTTTTATTTAGCTTTGGATTTTTTTTAAATAAATAAAATAAATATTTTATTTACTAAAATATGTAATTTATAGCATTTTTACTAAAATGAACCTTATTTCTTATCTCGTTTACACTGTAAACAAAATAAGGGACGAAACGATGTAGTTATATTAAGTTTACATGAGATTATGGCGCGCACCGATGCACAAGATGCGGATATCAACCGACTGACATGGCACATCACAGGAGCAATCGACTTTGAGGTTTGTGTTGTTTTTTGTTTTATATTTATGTTAAAACATACATATGTAACCATACTTAGGGTACTTTAATTTTATAGAAGTAGTATGCAATATATGTTGGACGAATGAATATATTGTTAGCAATGGTTTAAATGATAGTATATAATTTTAGGCATACTTTAAAATAGATTTGTCAGTTAAATATTTATTTAGATTTGTTTTTTTTAAACTAAATTATTAAGTATATGTTTATTAACTTAGTTATTAATTATTTAATTAAATATTTTTTAGTTAACTTAATTAAGTAACAAGATGTTTATTTTTTTAAATGTTTATCGTTATTTGTTAAAATAGTTTAACTTATAATTCAAATTAATTTTTTATTGTAAAATTTTTATAGCTTGATAGATTTACACATTTTTTATTCGGATTTTTTTATTGTTCTCCAGAGTCCTCGTCTACTTCTTCCTAAAAGAGTGAGTCACACACTTCCATCACTGGACGCCATTGTCCCCTACCTGATGGAGGCTGGCTTCGGCGACGCCGTACCACTCAGAAATTTCATATTTGATAACTTTCTGATCACAGTATTTGTGGAGCACTGGCGTCCTATGACCCACACTTTTCGCTTTTCGTGGGGTGAGTGCACCATCACCCTCCAAGACGTCGCATACCATCTCGGGCTACGCACAAATAGAGAGCCAGTGGGTGAGTGCTTCTGTGATTTTCACACGTGGTATGGGACCGAGACTTGGAAGTTGGTGGAGCGGCTACTCGGTGCCAAGCCTCCTGCAATCCAGTGGTAGGGTGCACATAGGAAGTAGTCTTTCTCCCTCAAGCTGGCATGGCTTTGGGAGCGACTCCGACAGATATTTGATACAGATGATCCAGCCACTCTCCGACAGTACGCGAGGTGCTATATACTATTGATGATTGAAGGTTATCTGATGATTGATAGGTCAAATAATCAAGTCCATCTCCGGTGGCTCCCACTACTAGATGACTTTCAGAGGTGCCGTTCTCTGTTTTGGGGATCTGCAGTGCTAGTATGGGCGTACCATTTCCTATGCTCTGCAGCACACTGCTCCATCATAGACATCGCAAGGTGCACTCCTCTGCTAGTATCTTGGATATACCACAGATTTTCTCAATAGTGTCCACTTGAGTGACAGGTTTACATGTACTCCATGGCTACGAGGTAATTGTTCACTACGGTTTTATTATTCTTTATTTACGTAATTCAATATGATGTGCAATTAATTGAATAGTGGTTATTCTTGCAAATGTCTATAGGTTGACAGATATGACACAGAAGAGCAGGGACTAGCACGAATAGAGAGTCCTGTGATGGCATTGGGCATTGGATCAATTACTGTGGGATGAGATAAGCGAGTTACCCTTTTATTTGGTCAAAGTTGCATAAATTATTCAAACTTTCTTAGCCCTTATCACTAATGATCATTTCACAACGTCCATTGTAGTTCCTGTGGACTCCCTACGATGACCTTGCACTGCAGGACATCTACCTGCTATGGCTGGAGGGCAAGGTGGAGTGGGGATATGGATGTCTGTTGCTCCCCTCGTCTGCTTCAACATAGTTGAGTTTTACCATGTTGACCGAAATAAGCACCAGTTTAATGGCGAGCAGGGGACTCGCTTAATGTTGACAGGTTCCTGACTACCACAGGACGGGGAGAGAACGTCTGGTGGCCTACCAAGCTTTGTGAGTGGTACGATCAGTGGAGGGGTCGGTTTGAGGAGGGACACCGGATACCCATCCAGCCGTGCATAAACTATCGACCAACGCAGGAGTACTGGGATTGGTATCGGAAGGCTTGCCGTGTTAGACACTTATTTCGGAAGAATGTGCTTGATGACCCCAAGCTGTTGGACTTACCGAAAGACGTGCAGCCTACTGCTAGCCAGTAGAGGGACATTCTACATTTTCTCCAAGACGTCCCTGACCATCGTCGGCAGGCTAGGGAGGTTCGGGCAGACACCCGGAGGCTTACCAAGAGAGAGAGAGAGGGGTGTTAGAGAGTGAGGAGGAGCTGCAGCGCCCCAGAGGGACAGGGTTTGGCCTCGCAGGAACACTCTAGGAGGCTGCCACCCACTATCGTCAGCTCTCAGTGCAGCCTTGATCGCCTAGGATCTGTCAGAAATAATCAACAGGCCTTGCTGTGGAGTCAGATGTCGCCTCAGATTGGTAAGGAAGAAAGACCAGGACTTCGTGGTCTCAGACTCAATAATTGCAAAGGCTATAGGAAGGATATTGCTGTTATCGTCTTGTGCCACTGAAATAAGCAAAACACCACCATATTTGCCATACAGATGCGTGCCATTGATGGAGATGAACGACTTTCAATGCTTGAAAGTCTCCATACAAGCAGGGAAGGCCCAAACTACCTTATCAAACATGCTGCAATCACGCACCATAAGGTGCCCATCATAGTAGGTTACAGCCCTGATCTCACATATCGTTTCGGGACAGCAACTCTATAGTGCTTGCAGCAACCTCAGTACCTTATTGTATGACTCCTTCCAATCATCGTATATCTGGGCAATAACCTTTTGCTTTGCCATCCAGACCTTTCTATATGAGGATTTGAAGTGATAGCTTTGCCTAACTGTACTTTGTAGGACAGAGATGCTAACGGATGGTGAAGATTGTATGAACGGGAGGATGGCACGGTAGATGAGACTGCTGTCCAACTGTCAGTGGTCCTGAGACATGGTGGGTGCTAAACATGTGTACGCTCCTCCAACCCTATGCACCTCCCTAAAGAAATAAAACAACTGTGGTTGAGATGTACAACAAGCATAACAATGATAAATGAGAATATAGAACATAATTAAACTTGAACTTACTAATCCGAGATTCTGTCGGAGAACAACATGGAGATGCCAAGGACATCCTGCTTAAGATTTCTGCCAATGCCCATGATACTTTAATCTATCCGACTCCATGACTCGATACTTAGCACTTCTGTGAATACTGTAATTCTTCACACCCTGCATTACTACATCTCTGTTTTTGAATATGTGCCCAACCCGCAACTCCACACCACCGTCCAAGTTGTAAAAATCTTCACCCATGTTGGAAAATGGATTTTTCTCTTGCATTGCGTCTAGATCCAATGTATGATAGTGACTGAGTACAGATGACAAGGCCAGAATTGGGTGCAAGACAGGCAGAAGATACCGACATGATGCCTCGACCGAAGTCTCTGGTACAAACTCCTCCTCATCATCATCTTCAGAAGAACCACTCTCGTTGCTATCTGCAACATACTCCTTGTCAGAGTCCTCACCATCAACGTCCATGTCTTCCACTGGATTAGCAATGAGTAGCGATTTCGGTGCGAGAGGTGGGTCATCCTGCACAAAGTCCGACTGGCCAGATCCACCGCCACCGAAATAACCAACCTCCACAAAAAGCTCCATCACTTGCTCCGCTATGATTCATCCATGGATGTCAAACATCAAGCGCACATGCTCGTCGCCATGGAGGAAAAACAGACAAAATCGAAAAACTCTGTTTTCTATCGGTACTAGCAACCTATACCCCACCTTTCTGATCTCTTTTCTCCCGCTACCACCGACGCTATTCAATATCAGACTCTTCAACTCCGGAAAAGAACCTACGCGCCAGATACGCAACAAAATGGGATTATCACACTCAAATATTACTCCAGTATTACTATTTCTCATATGGCAATTGGGATACACAATTACAACTAGATAACCACTACTACTAGACATTTTGGCTTATTTTTCGGAAGAAAAAGGGTATAGAAGAAGAAGTGAAATATTTGTGAAGAATACAAAGGGTTGCACATCTTTTTATAGCTGCTGAAAATTTGTCATAACATATCTCATTTACACTATAAACGTCATAAATAATCTTGTATCTCGTTTCTAGTGTAAATGAAATAAAAGTACAGTGTAAACAAAATATACACGTATCCTATTCTATATCTTATCTCGTTTATAGTGAAAACGAGTTATGTGTATTTTTATTTTATTTATACTGTAAACAAGATAAAAAATAACGTGCATTTTAATGAAAATACTAAAAATTATATATTTTAGTAAATAAAATATATATTTATTTTAATTATTACAAAGAGAAATCCTACTTGCGTGTGTGTGTGTGTTGTCAATCGGTTATCAACCGCAACTTCCGTGCCAGTTGGAAAAGTCATTTATAAAGAGTGCTACCTACGTGAACTTCACTTTGGAAAACATAAAATAACTGATGAATGTTTGAATATGATAAATTAAAATTATAATTTTTATGGTTTAGTATCTCTAGCTTGACCTAACGTAACTTATCAATCCCAACACATCTTTTTGGAGATATAATTGGGTTACATAATACTCAGATTAGACCGTATATCACGCTAAAATCAACAATAATCTGGTGTAAATTTTTCTCAAATCCGTAATGAATACACTCAAAAGATTCAACTTAAAGATATGCTATTATTTTTCTTAATCCTTATATCTCTTGGACGATCACTAATATGATTGCAAAATCACTTGAAAGGTACCACCTTTTATCGACTCGTGAATTACAGCTAATTGGAAGTTTAATTTTTATTCTTTGTATTATAATATAATTAAGATTAATTAGTATATTTATATATTTATTAATAGAATATTATATTTTAGTTTATATTCCTTTATTTTTTTTGTGGGTAGTGTTTTCTTTTTGTTTTTCGATGTTGTATTTCGTCACCGACCATATCATCATATTTATCTCGTCATTTTGAGTCCAAAGAACACAACTCTGACACCAAAAATCTCTAGAAGCGCCGCTACAAGGTTATTGTCCGCTTCCATTGATCCCCCTTCAGACACATCCAACATCGTTGGATCAACAACTACGATCAACGGTCCAGAATCGTCATACGTGTCAATGATCCGCTAAGAGTATCACGGGTTGGGTTGGTTTAGATTTGAAGAAAAATGATAACCAAACCGATTAAATTTTAATTGGTTTAGATTTATGATTTTTAGTGAGTGGATCCAACCAATCTAAACCGATTAAACCCAGATTGGATCGGTTCGGATAATTGGGTACCGATTGAAAATGAAATTCAAAAAAATTTGAAATAAAAATTAGAAAAAAATAAAAAATCATCTAAATACTATAAATAAATTCAAAATTCAAATTTAAATAACTATCATAATTTGAAAGACTTTAGGATTAAGAGATAAATTTGCGTATATATAATTAGATTTTATTTTTAATTAATATTAAATTAATTGGGTAATCGGATTGGTTTGAGTTTCACAATCCCAGAACCAATACCCGAACCAATTAAGGTCGGATTTGATCGGGTCCGACCTGGTTGTACTCGATTATCCATTGGGTCTAAAATTAATATAATCGGTTTGGATCGATTTTGGATGAATAATCAAATTACCCGTACCCGTGAACATCCTTACGATTTGTGCCTCATACCGACCCATGTCCACCTGTGTCTTACATAACCTGACCTATTCGTTGACCAGTGTATCAAACCCCGCTGAGTCAACATTGACGTGTTTTCTTGCTCTACTTAGGTGTCACCACGTGTCCTTCCTTTGCTAACGAGGCAGATAGTCGGACCCACCCTAAGATTTTTTGTGAGCTCTTTTCGATTTTGCCCTATGTTTTCTCAATTTTTGCTTTGATCTTGTAGTTTCTTTCCTCTTTCATCTTTGTATCTGTTATTATGAAAAAATTGGATATTTTTCAGCTTATTCATGTTATCCTTAATGTTTGCAACTATACTCATTGGATTAAAACTATGGGAGAATTTCTTAAAGGGTGCAAATTATGGTGTTATGTGACTAGTGATGTTGTTTGTCCTGTTAAATTGACTGTGACTCAAAAATCAAAAGATGGGACTTCCAAATCCAAGAAGGATGCTGATAAATATTTTGCGTAGAATTTAGAAGATTGGAATATTAAAAATTACCAGATTATCACTTGGTTTCACAACACTTCTACTCCATGCATTCATCTACAATTCAAGCATTTTGAAACTCCTAAAAAGTTATGGAATCTTTTGGCAAAATGTTACACTATTTCTAACCTCTCCTATCAATACCAACTGTTAAAGGAGCTTCATAGCCTTAAGCAATCCCGTGGACAAGTGATTTTTTATTTTTTCGCTTAGATGAAAATTATTTGAGATCAATTGATCTCTTGTGAATCTATTCTTAAAGATACAACAAATACTAAGGCATATGAGGATTATCACAACCGAACATATGTCATACAGTTTCTCATGGCACTTACTGATGACTATGAGCCAATTAGAGCTTCTCTTCCTCATCAGAATCCCTTTGCCTAGTCTTGAAGATGCCCTCCCTCATCTTAAGTTTGAAAAAACGTGCCTAAGGTTGACTCGCTCTCATAGTAAAATTGTCTTTGCAACCACAGACAGAAAGGGTATATTTTGTTAAAATTGTAACCGTTCTGGTCTCCTACTCCTAGATTGTGTAAAATCCAGAAAAATGATGAATAATTGATTAATAAATTAAATATGAGCAAAGAAGATTAAGAAATTAAAATTTATAATTTGGAAAACGTGAAAATATTTAGAATACGAATTAAAGCACCAATTTTAAAGATTTTGATCCAAAGTTGGGCCAACGGGTTAAAACGATTAAACTGAGCCTATGTTAGACCCATGTCCAAGGCTTAAAAGCCTCAAAACCTAGCATTTCAGCACCAATTCTCCATTTATGAGAGTGAGGGGCGGATATGAGAAGAGAAGGGGTAGAGGAATCCTAACACTATTCATCACCATCTTCATTCGCCCATTACTTTTGATACGGAACTCCGATTGACGAGTCGTTTGTGGCCACACATCGCTCTCCTCATCCTCTTCAATTCTATGTAAATATTGTGGTGAATAAATCTGAAATCTCTATCCAGTTTTTGAGTTCTTTTCTATTTTGTATTTTTGGATACATAGTGTTAAAATCTTGTGATTTTAGTTCTTTAGGGATACTCTAGCATAAATTTCAAGTGGGTTCTATCCTATATTCGAGTGGGTTAAGGTAAGAAAGCATTTTTCCTTTAGAGGTTTCTAATTCTATGAACCCTAGGTTGAGAAATTGTAATTTTTGTGGTGAATAGCTTGATTATTGAGCCGATTGTTGCGGGTTAGTGCCTTGTTGATTGGTGGAAGCTTGGGTTGGCTTATATTGGTGCAAAATTGGTTCGAGGACTATTTTGGTGAAGAATTTGGTAGAGTTGAACTGGTGGAGGTTGGAATTTCCAGAGAAGAGTTCTTCCCGAGGTTGAGACTGCCGTCAACGAAGGTCACTAATATTAAGCCAGTCGAAATCCTTTGGCCACTAATATGGCTTTATACCTCTTAATTAAGCCAGTCGAATATCTTTTTATAACATAAACCCACTTGTAGCCTATCACATGTTTATTGGTGGGATAATATATTAATTACCATATCTTTCACTTTAGCAAGGCTTGAAATTCAGCTTCCATGACTTTTTGCCGATGTAGACACCCTTGAGCTTATGTCATTAGTTTAGGTGGATTGTTGTATAAGTCAATACTAGTCTGAGTAATTTCAACTAAGGCAGTGGGATTTTGAGTTTTGGCTTTTGATCTTTTAACCATTTGGTGTGTATTTGTATGAGATGAATTGGTATTAATGTTTGTATTAGGAGTTGAGGTTAAAGGTATGCATATTTCTATACCTGAAATAGTAATGGGAGTGCTGGTTTGGGTAGGAGGGTCATGATTTGTGGTGTTGTAAAATATGAGGATAAAGTATTATTCTCATGTGAAAGGTCATGAATTATTGCTGGTGTAGTTAGGCTTATAGAAGTAGGTGTGGGAGGAACTTAGGGTTGAGTGTTATTGTTTGTTGGAGTTCTAAAAATAAAGGTTGCAGGTTATGAATTTGGCAGACTAGAGTGAGCAGTGTTAATAGTAGCAAACATAGTATGATAGGGAAATAAGTCTCATAAAAAATGATATGTCTACATAGGTGAATTTTTCCTTCTTTAGTCATACATTTATAACCATTATGGCTGCTATCATAGCCAAGAAACAAGCTTTTTTGTGATTTGTAATTGGTGCGGAATTTGAATACCACAAACTAACCAGCAAGTGCATCGGGTCGTACCAAGTAATACCTCAGGTAAGTGAGGGTCGATCCCACGAGGATTGATTGATCAATCAACAATGATTGTATGATTTACTTAGTTAGACAAACAGAAAAGAGTGTTTGGGTCTCAATTGCATTAAACAGTAAATTTAGAAAATTAATAAAGCAAGCAGTAAACTAGTGTGAAGAATATATGAATAAAACAGTTAAGGTTTCAGAGATGTTTATCTTCCGAATTTCTATTTCTTACCAACTATTTTAATCATGCAAGATTCAATTCATGGCAAACTATATGTGACTAAACCCTAATTCCTTAGACCTTTTTAGTCTCCTCTAACCTTCATCAACCGCCAATATCTTGGTCACTTGATTCCAATTAGAGGGTTAAGTTCAAATCTAGTTTATGTGCCACAGAAACTCTAATTACCCAAATATAAGAGGATTATATGTCACGTATCCCGTTAACTTGATGAGCATGGTGCCTAACTTCACGCTGAACTCCTCTCCTGGCGCCTCACTTGAGTCTAATGGCGCCTAACTTCGCAGTGCCCGAAGTGAACTTTCCCTCCTGCGCCTAACTTTGAAATCATGGGCCTAACTTGGAAAATTCCAAGTAAGGTGCCACCTTGGCCATATAGAATGAAGAAAAAGGGCATACTATTATATATCGTTGAAAAGCTCTGGAAGTTAGCTTCTCAATGCTACTAGAATCACGTCAATTGGACCTTTGTAGCTCATGTTATGTCCGCTAGGGTGCAGGAAGGTAAGGGTTGACAACATCATCCACTTTCTGCCTCTTCTTCTATAAAACTCCGTCAAATCCATCTGAATGCTACCTGAAATAAACAGAATTGCACACAACTCAAAGTATCATCCATAGTGGCTAAAAGATATTTAAATCTTGATTAAACTCAACAATTTGAATGCAAATTCACTAGGAAAAGATAGAAAAGATGCTCACGCATCACAACACCAAACTTGAATTGTTGCTTGTCCTCAAGCAACCAAAGCTAATATAGGCTTAGGATGTGAATTTGCATGAGAAGTGAGTGTTCAATTAGGCTCCTGTCTCTTCTTATAGTGGGAGTTATAAACTACAATCCTGAATAGCTTTAGCATCTCACTATCCTTTGAATCAGAGGAATGTCACTGTCATTTGGAATGAGAATCCGGATAATATTATGAATTCTCTGGCCTTTATCCTTTCTTTCATTCTCTTTTCCTTGGTACTTTGCACCTTGAGCATAACCGTGACTTTAAATGCTTTGTCTCAAGTTTTACTTGATACAAAAACACCACAAGCACTTGATTGGGGGACGCTCTTTAGGTTCTGATTTTTTCTTTCAGTCACTCCCAGACAGTGGTGCTCAAAGCCTTTGGCATACGCTGTTAAATGCATTTGATCTCAACTCTTAGTGCTCTGTCTCAAGGATTACTTGACACAATTACACTACAAGCATGTGACTAGAGAAACAACTCTTTGAGCTTTTAATCATGTCTGACCTCCCTAGTCATTGATGCTTAGAGCCTTGGACCTTGCTTTTATTATTTTTTTTTTGCTGTTTCTTTTGCTTCAAGGATTAAGCTTTTGTTTACTTCAGAGAATTCATAATAGTTCTCTAAATTCTTGTTCCTCATACATCAACATCCTTTGATTCAAATTTAAATATGCAATATTCATATCATGCATTCAGAATCACAGATAATACTACCACATCTAAGTAAATAAGACTACTCTTCAATATAAACTCAATTTCTCATGCAACTCAATTTCTCATGCAATACATCACTTCTTTTCTTTTCTTTTTAGATTCAAGCTAAGTAAGCGGTATATGAGACAAAGTTTTTTTTTTAACTAAAAGAAAATAATAGAATGAAACTAAATCTTAAGAACTGAAAGTACTAAAGATCATGCAAGCAATCAAAGCAATAGAAAACAGAAGACAACAAAATAAGAACGGAAGGGAAAATAGAATGAAAGGAACTCAACCACCTCAGTTATGCTAGTGGCCGTCTCATTCCTCCGGCTGTGCTCCTCCATGAAGAACATTCATCTCCCCATGTTGCCACTGATGATAAGGTAAACAGAGAGCGCACTCTGCAATACCAAACTTAAAAGTTTGCTTGTCCCCAAGTAAAGAAAAACTCCAGGGTGTCAAAAATTCCTTTTAATTGCTCCCGTTCCTGTTCTAATCACTCTGCATGACCAAAACACATGTAAAACAAGAAAAATTCTAAAAAATTGAGATAAAGTAATTTAAAACCAGAACTAAAATAACTATAATACTAAAATCAAAATAACTATAAAGTTAAAACCAAAGTAACTGCAAAACCAAGGATACTAGTAGTTGGGTTACCTCCCAACAAGCGCTTCTTTAACGTCACTAGCTTGACGGTTGATTGTTGCTTTTTCTTTCTCTTCTTCCAGTTAGTTAAGAGAAATGACTTTAGTGGACATGAGGAGAAAAATGATACCCACCAAAAAGCAACTCCCATACAACTCTCTAATTCATTAGGACTAAGGAAAGCATATTCAAGTGTTGGAGGAGAAGACTTTAATTCAAATGTGGGCAGTGGATTCAGATTTTTTTTTTCTCAGGAGCTTGCATGCATAGAATTAAAGGGACTTGTATGGCTTCCTCCAGAATTATTGGAATATGCAAGCATGGAGTGTGCATGACTTCCTCTTTTGTTTGTGTATCATCCTCCTTTGTTTGTGCATCTTTCTCCTTTGTTTTTGCATCTTCCTCTTCTTCCATGAGTGAGGGTGGAGAGTTTTCTAATTCACTGAAGTATGAACTCCTTTGATTGATTTCCTCACTTTCTTCCATAGGATCTTGCAATGTATCTCTTAGGAAGGAATTTGCCTATTCCTCTTCCTGGGGCTTGATAATCAACTCCATATATTTATCTATAATTTGACACTCATCCTCATATCATGTATGCATTCTTTCATGAGAAGCTTAAGAGCTGATGGTTCTTGATATGAATAAGGATATGGTGGCTCTTGATATGAATAAAAAGAGGATGATGGTTCTTGGTATGTATATGGAGATGGTGGTTCTTGATATGAATAGAGAGGTGGTGGTTCTTGATATGAATATGGAGATGGTGGTTCTTGATAGATGGAACATGGAGCACTGAAGTTTCTTTGGTCTTGACTTTTCCAACCAAAATTTGGATAGTTTCTCCCTCCACAATAATATGAATCACTCATTGGGTGTGAGTAGTAACCCATGTGATCTCTCTCTATTATTTTTTCTTAGCACAAAACACCAAACAGAATTAACACACCATGTGGTAAACAGAAAAATAAAGAGAAAAAAACAGAAAGAATTTTATTTTCATTTTTTTAAAATATATACATATATTTTAAAAAGAAATAAAATAAAAAATAAAAATAAAAAACAAAAATAAAATAAAATATAAAGGAAAACAAAAACAAAAGAAAAATAAAATAAAGAGAATAAATTGAATTATTAAAAAAATAAAAAATCCCCAAGCACTTTGAATACAATAAAGAAAAATAAAAAATAAAAAAACAAAGAATAAAATCAAATATAAAAGAAAACAAAAATAAAATAAAAATAAAAAAATTGAATTATTGAAAAATAAAAAAAATAAAAAAGAAGAATGGAAGTTTTAGTTTTTTTTTTTAAGAAAAATTAAAATTAAAACTAAATAATAAAATAAAAAGAAAAAAAGGAAAACAGGGGAGGGAGACGAAACAGAAGGGAAAAGAAAAAGAAAATAAAAATATAATTTATTAATAAAAGAAAACTAATTGAAAAAAAAATTATCTAATCTAAGTAATTAAATAGCTGAGGCAACACCAAACTTAATTTCAAAAATTAAGAAAAAAATAAACTAGGTTAAATTAAAAAATTTATAAAAATAAATCAAGCAAAACTAAAGTAAAAACGCTTAATCTAAGCAATCAAACAACTAATAGTTGTTAATCTCCGGAAATGGCGCAAAAATTTGTTGCGGAATTTATAACCCACAAACTAACCGGCAAGTGCACGGGTCGTACCAAGTAGTACCTCAAGTGAATGAGGGTCGATCCCACGAGAATTGATGGATTAAGCAACAATGGTTGAGTGATTTACTTAGTCAGATAAACAGAGAATGGTGTTTTGAGAGTTCAATTGCATCAATCAGTAAATTCAAAAAATTAATAAAGCAAGCAGTAAACTGGTGTGAAGAATATATGAGTAAAATAGTTAAGGTTTCAGATATGTTTATCTTCCGATTTCTATTTCTTACCAACTATTTTAATCATGCAAGATTCAATTCATGGAAAACTATATGTGACTAAACCCTAATTTCTTAAACCTTTTTAGTCTCCTCTAACTTTCATCAACCGCCAATATCTTGGTCACTTGATTCCAATTAGAGGGTTAAGTTCAAATCTAGTTTATGTGTCACAGAAACCCTAATTACCCAAATATAAGAAGATTATATGTCAAGTATCCCGTTAAGTCCAGATAATTAGTGATTTAGGAGAATTTGATTTTAAGTTGTTGTTCAGGTAAATTGCTTTTCCAAGTTTTACAAGAACTCAATTAGAATAAGGGTCATACTTTCGTTCCACCCAGATTCATAAGATGAAGAACGAAAACAATTCTTGAAATTGAAATCAATACATGAATTAAAATAGAAAAGTAATAGTATTATCCATAGAATAAACAGAGCTCCTAACCTTAACAGTGGAGGTTTAGTTGCTCATGGTTCAGAGAGAAAACAAGGATTCTGTAAAACTGTAAAGTGCGGAATGAGGTTCGAGAAGAGTGAGCCCAAAGGGCTAATTCTTTTCCCTTTTATATCTAATCCTAATTAATGTAAAATATATTTTCTAAACCTAAATAATATCTTTTCCTATTTGTAAATAAAATAAGTTTTTAATCAAAATTAAAAGCAATCTTCGAGTGCTCTTTGATGGATGAATGGGAGACCACTTGGTGTCATAGGAATGACACCTAACTTGAGGATGTTGAAGTTGGACTTGGAGGAGGCAGCAAGGATTGGAGGCGCATTGCTTGTACCTGGCGCCTAACTTGGGAAAACAAGCACCTAACTTAGTGCAAAAATCCATCCTGGCGCCTAACTTGATGAGCATAGCGCCTAACTTCACGCTGAACTCCTCTCCTGGTGCCTCACTTGAGCCTAATGGCACCTAACTTTGCAGTGCCTGAAGTGAACTTTCCCTCCTGTGCCTAACTTTGAAATCATGGCGCCTAACTTGGGAAATTCCAAGTTAGGTGCCACCTTGGCCGTATAGAATGAAGAAAAAAGGCATACTATTATATATCGTTGAAAAGCTCTGAAAATTAGCTTTTCAATGCCACTAGAATCACGTCAATTGGACCTCTATAGCTCAAGTTATGTCCGTTAGAGTGCAGGAAGGCTAGGGTTGATAGCATCATCCACTTTCTGCCTCTTCTTCTATAAAACTCCGTTAAATCCATCAGAATACTACCTAAAATAAATCGAATTGCACACAACTCAAAGTAGCATCCATAGTGGCTAAAAGATATTTAAATCTTGATTAAATTCAACAATTTGAATGCAAATTCACTAGGAAAAGATAGAAAAGATGCTCACGCATCAGTAAGATCAAACTTAGCTTTGTTAAGGTCTTAAATAGGGGTAACATGCACAACCAAGTATCTTTAAAGAATTGTAATCAGGAACTTTACTAAATACAACCTCATATGGTGATCTGTTGAGAGAACATTAGTTGGTAATCTATTGATGTTATACAAAGCTGAGGTGAAAGCATCTTCCCAAAACTGCATTAGGAGAGCAGCAGTTGTAAGAAGTGATAAATCTATATCTGTAATATGTTTATGCTTCTTTTATATACTATCTTGCTGTTGGTGTGTTTAAGGACATGACTTTCTATGCATGATGCCATGGTTAGTAAGAAAATTAGTAAAAGCTATAGCCATAAACTCCATACCTTTGTTAGTTTGAACAGATTTAAGTTTACATCTAATTTGATTTTCCATGAATATCTTGTAGTTTTGCATAGCAAGAAGAGCTTGTGATTTGTCGGTGAGAAGAAATATACAGGTAAAATGAGTACATGCATCAACAAATGAAATATAGTATTTGAATCCGCTTCTAGATGTAATAGATAATGGGCCCCAAATGTCAATAAAGACTAGTTCCAAAGGAGAATTGTAAATTGAATTTGATTCAAAGAAAGTCAATCTATGCATCTTTGCTATATTTGAACAAAATTCACTTACTGTTGAATCATGGTTATCAATATCTACTGGAATTAAGCATTTATTCAAAACTGATTTAACAATTGGGACTGAACAGTGGCCTAAACATTTGTGCCAGAGTTCCATGGTTATATCTCTATGACTTTTAGCAATAAGAGCTTTCTTAGATTGTAAATGTATATTAGAAACAGAAACAAAATTATGTAAAGTATCATTAGAACTTAAAGCAACATGTTTTAGAATTGAAAGATTATCAAAAGTATAGATTCCTTTTCCAGCTTTGCCTTGGTGAAGAAGATCTCGAGTAACCTGATCTTGAACAAAACAAAAATGTGGCCAAAATTCAAACAACACACCAATATCTTCAGCAAATTTGGATACACTTAATAAATTTTGTGTGATATTAGGTACATGTAGTAAATTTGTCAACAAGAAACTTAAATTTCAATTATGATTAACAAGAATAGAAGAACCTCGAGCAAGAATTCTATTACCTTGGCCATTACCTACATAGAGTTGATATGATTCATTGGTAGAAGGAGTGGAGGTCAATAGATTGAGAGAGTCTGGTATTATGTGGTAACTAGCACCAAAATCTGGGTACCGAATTGCATCTCCTACAGTTGATTGTGTTGAAAGATAGGCCCTTGGTTGATGAAATGAGGAAGAGGGTGGTGGTGAGCGAGATTTTCCATATGGAAATTGAGGTTATGAAGAGGAAGATGTTGCTTAAAAAGTGGGATCAAATCTGTAATAGCATGATTGCATTACATGTCCCAGCCTCCCACATAGTTGGCAATGTGGGCGTTGATTTAAAAAGGGGAATCTGCTTCCACGGCCTCTAGTTCGTCCTCCTCGGCCTCTTGGAGGCATAGGGTTTCTTCCTCCTTGATACATATAAGTTGGTGCAGATTGAACAAAATTTGCAATTGGAAAATTACCTTCTGGATATTTGAACCATTCAAGCATATCTTCATATGTTAGGAGGAAAGATTCTACTTTAGAAACACGAAATGATCCAAGCCTTGACATTACCGAGGTGATGTATCCTGTATACTCTTCAAAGAGTCCATCAAGAATTGCAGCAACATGATCATCTTCTGAGATTGTGTAACCTATAGCAAATAGTGCATTGACCAATTTATGAATCTTGGCCAAGTATTCTGTGACAGATCCAGTTTTTTTAACACTCTTCAATTGTGACTTGAGGCTTTGGATTCTTGTGGTTAATGAGTCTGTGAAGTGATTATTAAGAATGGTCCAGACTTCATGAAACCATTTGCAATGAATGATTTTATGTTTGAGTGTGGTGGAGATTGAGGAAACGAACCATGTTGAAAGAGTGAGATCATCAAGCCTCCATTGTTTATATTCTTCAGTTTCTGTGGAAGTCTTTGTTGCTTCATGGGTTTGATATTGCTGGGGAATCTTGGTTGGATCAAGATGATTCTCAAGAGCAACACTTTGAATTGTAAGAAGGGCCAAGTACCCCCAAGTTGTGAAGTTATATTCATCAAGCTTTTCAGTAATAGGTGTAATGGGTTTCTTGGAAGAGGATTCAGTCAATGAGATAGACATGATGATGGGAACAATGAAAAGGCTCTCGATACCATGTAAAGATTCTAGTTGAGACACTAGAATCTAATGAGCTTAACAGAAAGTGCAGCAAGAACGGATTTAAGAAGAAGAAGATAAATCTTGGAGTAGAAAGAAACTAGTTAACATGAATGTAAAGAATAATTAGAACTATATGATTGAATACTATTGTCACTGATTGATGCATTCGCATCTTTAGTTGTTTTTTCTTTATAATTTCATTCAAATAGCTAAGAATTCTTATTAGATAAGCAATGATTTCATGTCTAAATGAGCATTACTTTAAGTTAGTTGAATTCATTGATTACAGGAGAATTTTGAAGAGAATTGACAAATATCAAAGGGAAAAAGAGGCTAGGAATCACTTTGAGTAAGAAAAACAAGAAGGGAAAGCAACTCAAAGAGCCCTATGAACCAAACAGAGAGCTCCCTATACACTGATTGATGCGGAAAGATAACCGTGCAATATGGGCATCTAGGCATGGAACAGCTAAGCAAAACAAAAAGCAAAAATTGGAAGTGTGAAGTGCAACCGTGAGACGTGAAGACATAGCCATTGTACATAGGGTTGTTGTGCCTACGCATCTCATGCACGTACACACAACCAGTGCAAAAAGGGCCATCGTGCACACTCGTCTGGCATGCGTACGCATGATAACATTAGCGTGCAACGTGAGTCTCCAGACATGAAACGTAAAGAGAGAATCAAAGGGAGTCATACGCACGCATCTATCATGCGTATGCACGATTAGAGTCATAGAAAGGTATCACGTGTATCTATCTAGCATGCGTACGCACGATTAAAGCCATAAGGAGCATCATACGTACACATCTGCCATGCATACGTACGACACTCAGTTCGTGTCTCATGTAAAAATTCAGCCGTGGGACACCTGGGAGCAAAACAGAGGCAAAAATTAAAGCAAGATGAAGCCATGTTCAACGTGGGACTCTCCACGTCTAACGTGATCAAGACAGAGAGAAAATTGGACAAGATTTGACTTCACGTACAATGTGAAGGGATTCACGTGTGACGTGGGATTATGGGTCACCTCCCGGGGGCTTTAATTCATTCAATTAAGTCCTCCAATTCTTCAAGACTTAAGTGATTCACTCAAGGCTCAACTTAAGCTCAATTATAGCATTGATCGAGAATCATGAGGAGAAAGATTTGAGGCTTAACTGGAGGAGGAGAAACATTAATTAGTTTGATTTGATTTTGTCTTAAATTGATTCCGTTTTAAGTTTTGAATTTAAAATTTGTTTTAGGGTTAGTATAGAAGGGAGAGGACACACACATTTTTTTTATTCAGCACTTTTTATACTTGATAATTTTAGGTTTTCTCTAAAATCATGAGCAACTAATCTCCTTGATTAAGGTTAAGAGCTCTGTTAATTCCTATGAACTAATATTCTAGCTTTTCTACCTTTGATTAATGCATTGATGTTTTCTTAAGAAAAAGTTTTTCTTTTTCATCCAAAGGATTTGAATGTGTTGGGAATAATTCTTGTCTGACTTGAATTTTCTTAATTTCTTGAAAAAGTTAATTAATTGAATTAAACTTGAGAACTTATTCTCACAATTCTTAAGTTTAAAAACTAGACTTGATATGTGACATCGAATCAACTAGGAATAATTCTTGTGAATTATGTGGCTTCTAAATCAATGAACATGATTCAACTATTTTCTTAAGTGATTGACTAAGGAATTAGTGATTAATTAGGTTAAAGAGAAATTAAATTACCAAAGGATTGAGGTTTGATTACTAACAGTTTTCCATAGATACATCTTTGCATGATCAAGGTAAAAAGTGAAAAGTATTTTTCTGAAAGTCTGAACATCTCTGAAACCTTAACTCTTCTAATCATATTATTTTCTCAATACTCATGGTTTGCCTTTGTTTATTTCACTGTTTGATGTTAAAGCTTTCTAAAAACCTAAATTTTAATTGTCTGACTAGAATAATCAATTGATTATTACTTGCTTAATCTGTTAATCCTCGTGGGAACGATAACCCACTCTCGTGGTATTACTTGATACGACTCGGTGCACTTGCTGATCATTTGTGGTTTTGTAAAATCCACATCAAGTTTTTTGCGCCGTTGCCAGAGATTAATTGAGATATAACAACTACCCGTTAATTTATTACCTAGATTAGACTCTTTTATTTCAGTTTATTTCATTTTTGTTAGTTACTTCACTGGGAATTCTCTTCACTTTGATGTAGAAAATTCCAAATTTTCTTATTTTCTGTTTGTTTATACAGAGAAATAAAGAGAAAGAGCCTCTTCTTTACGATCTAAAAATTGAAAGGACTCTTTGGCGACAAAGAAAGCAAGCTAGAGACCACCAATTTGAAGAAGTCAGTAAAGAAAAAATTAAGGCAGAAAGCATGGCAGCCAACAACAATGCTA
Source organism: Arachis ipaensis (assembly GCF_000816755.2). NCBI lineage: Eukaryota > Viridiplantae > Streptophyta > Magnoliopsida > Fabales > Fabaceae > Arachis > Arachis ipaensis. Next base: position 27,686,690 of record NC_029787.2, read on the forward strand.
ATGCTAATATCAGAAGGACTCCTAGAGACTATGTCACCCCCCACAAACAATAGTTGTGGAAGTAGCATAATGAGGCCCACTGTGGAGGCAAATAATTTTGAGTTGAAGTCTCAACTTATAACTCTGGTTCAACAAAATTGTCAATTCAGTGGGAGCCTTTAAGAAAACCTCAACCTGTTTATCTCTAGCTTTCTACAAATATGTGACACCATCAAGTCTAATGGTGTCTTTGCTGAAGCATATCATTTGATGTTGTTCCCTTTCTTTGTGAGGGACCGAGTCAAGAAGTGGCTTGAGACTCAGCCTAAGAAGAGCATTGCAACATGGGATGATTTAGTAAAGAAGTTCCTAACTAAGTTTTTTCCACTCCAAAGGTTGGCAAAGCTGAGACATGATATCCAAACTTTCAATCAGAAAGATGGAGAATCTCTTTATGAAGTTTGGGAGAGGTACAAAGAGATGATGAGAAAGTTTCCCTAAAATATGTTTGCTGACTGGATGCAATTACAAATATTCTATTATGGACTCACACCCACTTCTAGGACCTTATTGGATTCCTCACCTGGAGGATCCATGCATATGAAGACCATTGAAGATGCATTGGATTTGATTGAGATTGTGGCTAACAATCAATATTTATACTCTTCTGAAAGAACAACGAAGAGAGACGTGATAGAGTTGGATACCTTGGATACTCTTTTGGCACAAAACAAGATGATGTCCCAACAAATTGCCTCACTCAGACACTCACAAGGCAAATGGGGCACATGCAAGTCTCCTCAGTGGTTTCACAGGTGAGTTGTAACTTATGTGGAGGAGTTCACAAGGATGACGAATGTGGGTTGTTCAAGGAAGAGCAAGTTAACTACATAAAAAAATTTTAAAATCCACCACCTAATATCCCTTATTCCAAAATCTATAACCAGGGATGGAGGAATCACTCTAACTTTGGTTGGGAGAACCATAACCAAAATTAACAAACCAACAATTTTAATACCCTTAACAATCCTTACCAATCCCAGACACCACCCACAGAACTACCATAAAATCCACCAAGAATAAACTTTCTAAAAAATGCCTTAGAAACACTCACCCAACATACATCCACATTCATCCAAAGAAGCAACAATTTCATGGAAGAGACCTCCAATTTTATGTAAGAAATCAGATCCAATTTTAAGAACCAAGATGCCTCCATAAGAAACTTAGAGATGCGAGTTAACTTGCAAAACAATTTGTGGAGAAACCCAAAAATTCTCTTCGTAGTGATACAATTCTGAACCCCAAGAAAGAGTGCAAAGCTATTTATTTAAAAAGTAGAAAGGTAGTGGAAAAAGTAGCCAAGAAGGATGCCACTGACAAATAAGGAAAAGAGGCCCAAGAGGAAGCCAATCCTTTAGAGGAGCACGTGATCACAACTTCTCAAGAACAATCAATTCAAGCTTCAAAAGAGCCACCAATTGAGAAGTTTCCAGTGCCTGAGTACAAGCCTAAGATTCCATATCCTAAAGGCTCCAGGGGGAGGACAAGAAAAATCAATACTCCAAATTCTTAGAGATATTCAAGACACTACAAATCAACATTTCATTCATAGAAGCTCTTGAACAAATGCTACTATATGTTAAATTCATAAAGGAATTGTTGTCCAAGAAAAGATCCTTAAAGGGAGGCCAAACAGTGGTCATGACTAGAGAGTGTAGTGCAATTATTCAAAGAAATTTTTCAAGAAAGAAGAGAGATCCTGGGAGTTTCCAAATTCCCTGCACCATTGGAAACACAACTTTTGAAAGAGCATTGTGTGATTTAGGGGTAAGTATCAATTTGATGCCTCTTTCTATGATGAAAAAGCTTCAAATTCAAGAGATAAAGTCCACAAGAATAGCTTTACAAATGGCAGATAAATCAATCAAGTATACACATGGAGTGGTTGAAAATGTCTTGATCAAAGTAGAAAAGTTTTTTCTTCCAGTGAATTTTGTTATTCTTGACATGGAGGAAGATGAGAATGCCTCTATCATTCTAGGGAGACCTTTTCTAGCCACTGGAAGAGCTTTAATAGATGTGGAAAATGGAGAATTAATGTTGAGGGTGCATGATGAGCACTTGTTTTTTCATGTCTTTAAAATCATGCATCATTCAAGTGAGGAGGAGAATTGCATGAAGATTGAGTCAATTGATCCTAACCTCAAGAACCTCCTTATGAGACTAACAAGAGTTTGCTACCTATTCCGAGGGTTACCTGAAACTGGAGGTCGATCTCGGATGAGATCTTCTGTACTGGTCGGAGATGGCGTGTCCGGCTGGCTGGTGGCGGTTGGAGTTATTGTGTCCGACTTGTTGGACTTGCTGCACTGTTGATCCTTGACCACCGGAGGGTGGGGGGTACCTGCAAGAGACTCCGATGCTTAAGTTAGCACGGGTATTAAGCAGGTTTTATGTAGAATCAGAGTATGAGTTATACCTGGGTGCTCTAGTGTATTTATAGTAGCGTGGGCTGACCTTTCTGATAAGATAAGTTAGTTATCATATCTTATCTTATCTTGAGTGAAGTCAGCTTATCTTCAAGGGAACCACCTTTATCTCTGTAGGCTGGGATTGCTTTTAGATTCTGGGTCGTGTTCCTCTATTTGGGCCCTTCTATTGGGCTTTGCTGTCGATTTGGCCGAGTTCTTCGTAAAGAAGTCGGTCCGCTTTGACCTGAACAGGTCGGTCGCTTTGCTACTGAACATCCCGGTTCGGACAGCTCGACCCTGGGTATGAACAGTGCCCCTGTTTGAGCTCGGTCTTCTTTTTGAGGTCGAGTTTTCGACTTCGATCCTTTTTTAGTGAAGCCGAACTCAAGCATTTTGTCGATTTTCTTGCAGCAGCTTTTTTGAATGTAGAACGTTTTCCTCTAAAAGCGCGCTCTTTTATATTAGTGCTTTGTCCTGGGGAACGTGTGAGGATTTAATGCCCTAATTAATTAGCTTTAATTGCTCCGTTTTTTCCTTTGGCTCTTTATTTTGATTTTTGAACAATCAGAGACGGTTTCTCTTCTTTGCTCTTTCGTAACTTCTTCATCATTTTCTCCGTTATTCTCGTTCTCTGTTTTTCGCCTTCACTTCTTCTTTTCTTTCGTGGCGGCGTTGCCTGGCGATTATCGGGACGACTTACATCTTTTCCTTTGAAGCTTTCTTTTCTCCAGGTGAGTTCTATTCGCATTTTCTTTTCTCTTTCGCTGCTTTTGGCTTTTTTGCGATTTTGCTTTGAGGGAAGTTTGGACCTTTCTGCTTCTACTTGTGCCTTGGTTGTAGTCGTAATGCGTGTTCTGAGTATTTTTTGCCTTTCCTATTGCTTTGATGTGTTTTAGGGCTTTCTGCATGTTATTTCTTGTTTGTGCTTTTGATGATAACGCATTTGATTCTTGGAAAGAAGGGGGATGGTGTCTTTGATGATTTTGGTATGCTCGGTGTTGGTACTTGCCTTTTACTTGGTTTTGAAAAAAAGTTTGCACCTTTCCTCTTTGACCGTTTTTACTAAACTGTAGAAATAGCGCTTTCTTCTGATAAACCGTATGAGAGCGATCCTTTTTGTATTTTTGCTTTCTTTTTGTTTTTCTTTCTGAGAGGTACTGGGGTGCGAGTTGTGGATTTTTTCTGGAAACTTTGCCTGATTATTGCCTCCAAAGGATGCCCCAAGATTTTGGTTTGAGTCTTGGGGTTTTCCTTTTCTGTGTGATCTTCCTGCATCGTGTTGAGTTGTTTTTCCCTTGTCCGAGATGTTTTTAGTAATCCCATCTTCTTTCTTTACTTTGTAGGATTTAGTTGGCTTCATGTCTTCTCGCAATAACATTGTAGAGATGTCTTTCCGAGTTCCCAAGGGGATGTCCGATTGGCTGGACTCCCTTGTTTTGTTGTGTGTTTCTATTGTGGATGCTGAATTTTGCACAGAGCTGAGGAAGCGCCATAGGATTTGTGCTAACGGTTCCTACGAGGGTGATTATGAGCTTGTTGCTCCTGATTCTGATGAGAGAGTCTATTTTCTGACTTCCGTCGAGAGGGAGCGTCCCTCTTTCTATGCTTATGAATACTTTTTCAGCCAATTGAACGTTACTTTCCTTTTTACCGATTTTGAAACTGATTTGTTGTGGTCTTGCAATATTGCCCCATCTCAGCTGCATCCAAACTCTTGGGGTTTTATCAAAATATTTCAGCTTCTTTGTCAGGAGTTGGATATAACACCTTCCGAGACTCTTTTCCTTTATCTTTTTGTCTCGGCCAAACCTGGGGGTTCCTCTAAAAAGAAAGCTTCATGGGTTTCTTTTAGGTCGGCCCAGGGGCATAAAGTCTTTTCTATGTATGATGAGTCGTTTAAAGATTTTAAGAATTACTTCTTCCGAGTCCGTGCCATTGAGGGGGTTCGCCCCTTTTTTCTTGATGAAAATGATGAACCTGCTTTTCCTCTGGAGTGGCAAAAGAATGTAAGAGTGCCACGTTACACGTGGGAAATGCTTAGTGAGGTTGAGCGGGCCTTTGTGGTCTTTCTTGAAGATTTGTGGGGGAAGCCGCCCCACCTGGACACGAAGAGATTTTTGAGTGATCCATCGTTGGTTCGGGCTGCTTTGGGTATTGTCTGATTTATTTTTATACTTGCTCCCGGGCTTTGTTTCTCCTGTGTTGTAACAATTCTTTTGTTTTTTGTGTTTTTCAGAGATGTCGAAGAATAATGATTCTATGAGGGCCTATAAGAAGGCGAAGAAGGCGACCGCAGCACTAAACCTCTCGGCCAAAGCGGCTGGAGAGGGATCTTCTCAGCCTCTGGTTAAACCTCCTATACCGAGTTCTCCTGGGCCGAGGAGAGCAATTCCTACCCCTCGGGTCCGTCAGGTTGATCCTCCACAATCTTCCGTTGCGGCTCCTGGTCCTCCTCCTAGTAAGAAGCAAAGGACAACTGAACCTTTCAATCTTGACGCTCCTGACTTTGATGCAGTTGAGTTTGTAGATCAACAAGTCGGTCCTTATGGTGTTCTTCCTATGGACGACGCGTCGATTCTTCATCATTTTGATTACATCACTCGTAGTGGTATCAAGTTGGCGCATATGGGGGCGGCCCTATATCGGACTGCTCAAAGTCTCCCTCTTCATGCCACTAAAGCTTTTATGGAAGAGGCCAAACAGGAGTTTGATCGGATGAAGGATTTGAAAGGGGAGCTTGAAGTAAGGGTGGCCAAGTTGGAGAAAGATTTAGAAAATGAGAAGGCTATATCTACTTCCTTGGCTGGCTCTCTGAAACTGGCCGAGGACACGGCTATGCGGCACAAGGATAGTTATTTGACATCTTACCGGGAGGTGTTGCGCCTAAGAGAAGAATTGGAGAATGCCCGGGAGAATTACTCCAAACTTCAAGGTCACCTTGTTGGCAGTGTAACTGCTGCCTATGAAAACCTGAAGGCACAAGTTCAGGTTATTGCTCCCGAAGCTGATCTGAGCCTCTTCAGTTTGGAGAACGTTGTCAGGGATGGCAAGGTTGTCCCTGATGACGAGGATGAGGATGATGTCGATCCTCCCCCTGTAGCTTCTACCAAGGTGTCGACTCCTGCTGTCCCTGCCGAGGTTGGTCCTCCTGTTTCTGATCCCGACTGCCAGATTCTGAATCGGGATGACGGTACGGTAGATGCCGTTCCTCTCCAGACTCGGCCTCCGTCTCCTGATGCTGCTAAAAAGTCTTCTGATTCTTAGCTTTTTATATTTATTCTGGACATGTGGTTGGCCCGGCCTGTGGGCTTTATTAAACTCTTTACGTTTTGCTGGCACTTTCCTTTTGCTTGCCTTAGCAACTTTTGTTTTTTATAAAAAACAAATGGTAGCATGCTTTAGCTTCTTTGTGGTAGGTTTTGGTTGCCTCCGAGGCTTTTTGACCTTGTGGTTTTTATCTTTTGTGCTGGACTTTTCCGTGAATGTTGGAGCCCTACAGCTTAACCACTTTTTTGGAATGCTTTTGCATTTTGAATTTTGAATCCTTTGTGGTTGTTGCTAGGTAGATCTAACTTGATTTTTGGTTCGTTCTTCGCTTGATTTGTGACCTGATTCCTTCAAGTTGGTCTCCGAGTTGTTTTCGCAGTCCATTTCCAAGTTATTTTTGCAATCTCTTTCCTGGATCTACTTTGATAACTGTTAGTAGTAGTAAGAGTCCGACTTGGCGTATCGGTCTCCTTTAAGTTATTTGTAGTCCTCTTTCTTGGATCTTTGTCCGATCTCTTTCAGGGACTACTTTGGTAACTTTTAGTGGTAGTAGGAGTCCGACTTGGTTATATCGGTCTCCTTTAAGTTATTTATAGTCCTCTTTCTTGGATCTTTGTCAGATCTCTTTCAGGGACTACTTTGATAACTTTTAGTGGTAGTAGGAGTCCGACTTGATTATATCGGTCTCCTTTAAGTTATTTATAGTCCTCTTTCTTGGATCTTTGTCAGATCTCTTTCAGGGACTACTTTGATAACTTTTAGTGGTAGTAGGAGTCCGACTTGGTTATATCGGTCTCCTTTAAGTTATTTATAGTCCTCTTTCTTGGATCTTTGTCAGATCTCTTTCAGGGACTACTTTGATAACTTTTAGTGGTAGTAGGAGTCCGACTTGGTTATATCAGTCTCCTTTAAGTTATTTATAGTCCTCTTTCTTGGATCTTTGTCAGATCTCTTTCAGGGACTACTTTGATAACTTTTAGTTTTGGGCTGACTTTGTCGTATCGAGCCCTTTTAAGTTAAACTAATCCTCTTTAATAGGGTTGGCCAGACCTCTTTCCAGGGTTTACTTATAACTTGGATTGACTTGGTCCGACTTGGCAACGTCGGCCAGTCTTTAAAGTTATTATCTTAGCGATCCGTAAGACCTCGTCAGGTTCTTTTTAAGATTGCTTTCGATAACTTCTTGCATTATTCTGTGTTCATCTTTGCCGATTTGTAGAAAGTGGTTGTCATCTCTAGATCGTCTTTTGGGTGAATCGCGTTTTCACCTTTATCGGACGATTTGTCTTTATCGTGATCGTACAGTGAAATTGTTTTTCACTTTATGTCGACCTGTCGCTTTATAATCGGACGATGAATACTTCAGATTAATACGTCTTGAAATCTTTGTAGAATATCTCAAAAATATTTTATTTAAAAGAAAAGGTAGAAATATATACATATGGGATCGTCTGAGTCTCAACTTGGTGCCTCATTAAAAAACCTTTTCAGGAAAAAGAGTGCATCCAATGATGAGATCTTTTATATACTTTTTTCTAACTGTAGTACCTTCTGAGGTTGCAGGCGTGCCATGACCTGGGAAGCTCCCGTCCATCGAGTTCGGACAGTCTGTAGTAGCCCTTTTCAAGCACTTCTATAACTCGGTAGGGTCCTTTCCAGTTTGCTGCCAGTTTTCCCTCTCCTGGTCGAGTTGTTCCGATATCATTTCGGATTAGGATGAGATCATTTTCTATGAAACTTCTCGGCACCACCTTTTGATTATATCTGGAAGCCATTCGATGTTTTAGAGCTTCTTCCCTGATTCGAGCTCTTTCTTGGGTTTCGGGTAACAAGTCGAGCTCTTCTCTCTGAAGTTGGAAGTTCACTCCTTCATTGTAGTGAACTACTCTTGGCGATCCTTCCTCGATTTCTACTGGAATCATTGCTTCTGTTCTGTATGCTAATCGGAAGGGGGATTCCTTCGTGGTTGAATGTGGAGTTGTTCGATATGCCCATAGGACCTGTGGCAGCTCTTCTGCCCAGGCTCCTTTTGTATTTTGTAATCTCCGTTTTAGTCCAGCCAATATGACTTTGTTAGCCGCTTCGGCCTGACCATTGGCTTGTGGATACTCGACGGAGGTGTACTGGTGCTTTATATTCAGGTCGGCTACTAGTTTTCTGAAGCCTGCATCTGTGAATTGAGTGCCATTGTCTGTAGTTATTGAATATGGAATCCCGAATCTTGTGACGATGTTTCTATATAAGAATTTCCGACTTCTTTGAGCGGTGGCATTGGCTAGGGGTTCTGCTTCGATCCACTTTGTAAAGTAATCTACGCCCACTATGAGAAATTTAACTTGTCCTGACCCCTGTGGGAAGGGGCCGAGAAGGTTGAGTCCCCATTTTGCGAATGGCCAAGGTGAAGTCACGTTGATGAGCTCTTCTGGTGGGGCGATGTGAAAGTTGGCATGTTCTTGACATGGTGGACATGTCTTTACAAATTCTGTGGCTTCTTTTTGTAAAGTTGGCCAATAGAATCCTGCCCGGAGTACTTTTTTGGTGAGAGCTCGCGCTCCGAGATGATTACCACAAATGCCGCTATATATTTCTTCTAGCACTTCCTTTGTGTTGGAGGTCGGTACGCATTTTAGTAAAGGTATTGAGATTCCTCTTTTGTATAGGATGTTGTTTATGATGGTGTAGTACTGTGCCTCCCTTTTTAACTTCTTTGCCTCCTTTTCTTCTGCGGGGAGTGTTCCTTCTTTGAGGTAGTTGATTATGGGGGTCATCCATCCTTGGTCCTGACTTGCTATGGCCAAGACTTGTTCCTCTTCCGAGATTGATGGGTTTTGCAACATTTCCTAGATGAGGCTTCTATTGTTGCCCCCTGGTTTGGTGCTGGCTAGTTTTGAGAGTGCATCAGCTCGGGCATTTCGTTCGCGGGGTATGTGGTAGATTATATATTCCCCAACTTGTCCGAGCAGTTCCTTGGTTTTATCCAAATATTTTTTCATGGTGGGATCTTTGGCTTGGTAGCTCCCTGTTATTTGTGATGTGACTACTTGTGAATCGCTGTAAATATTGAGTTTTTGAGCTCCGACCTCTTTAGCCAGCTTCAAACCAGCTAACAGTGCTTCATATTCTGCCTGGTTATTGAAGGCCGGGAACCCGAACTTGAGGGAGAGCTCAACTTGGGTTCCTTGGTTGCTTTCTATTATCACGCCTGCGCCGCTTCCAGTTTTATTTGAGGAGCCATCCACGTAGAGATTCCATTCTGTGGGAGTTTCCGGGGTATCTGTGAATTCTGCGATGAAGTCGGCCAGGTATTGTGATTTGATGGCCGTCCGAGCTTCATATTGGAGGTCGAACTCTGATAACTCGACTGCCCATTGTAGGATTCTGCCTGCTAAATCTGTTTTCTGTAGTATTCCTTTTATGGGTTGGTTAGTTCTGACCTTAATGGTATGAGCCTGAAAGTATGGACGGAGTCGTCGAGATGTTAGGATGAGGGTATAGGCAAATTTTTCTATTTTTTGGTAATTCAGCTCAGATCCCTGTAGTGCTTTGCTAATGAAGTAGACGGGTTGTTGCCCATTTTCGTCTTCTCTGACTAGTGCTGAGGCTATCGCTCGGCTTCCTACCGCGAGATATAATATAAGTGGTTCTCCTTTTTGTGGTCGAGATAGGATAGGTGGCCGTCCTAAGAACTCCTTGAAGTCCCGGAAAGCTTGCTCACATTCTGCCGTCCATTCGAACTGTTTTCCCTTTCTTAAAGTAGCATAGAAGGGGAGAGATCTTATCGCAGCTCCTGCTAAGAATCAGGATAGGGCGGCCAATCTTCCGTTGAGTTGTTGTACCTCTTTGACACAGGTTGGGCTCTTCATGTTGAGTATAGCTTGACATTTGTCTGGATTTGCCTCGATTTCCCTTTGTGTGAGCATGAATCCCAAGAATTTGCCTTCTTCAACAGCGAAGGTACATTTTGCGGGGTTGAGTCGCATGTCATGTTTTCTTATAGTGTTGAATACTTGGGACAGGTCGGACAGTAATGTATTTTCGCTTTGTGTTTTTATCAACATGTCGTCCACGTAAACTTCCATGATTTTCCCAATGTGAGCAGAGAAGACTTTATTCATTAACCTTTGATAAGTAGCTCCCGCATTTTTGAGACCGAAAGGCATCACGATGTAGCAGTAGTTCGCTTTTGGTGTCAAGAATGATGTTTTTTCTTGATATGGTGGATACATGGGGATTTGGTTATATCCTGAATAGGCGTCCATAAATGATAGGTATCTATATTCGGAGGAAGCATCTACCAGGGCGTCAATACTTGGGAGTGGATATGGATCTTTTGGGCAGGCTTTGTTGAGATCGGTGTAATCGGTACACATGCGCCACTTCCCATTTGATTTTTTCACCAGAACAACGTTGGCTAGCCATAGTGGGTACTTGACTTCTCTTATGAATCCTGCCTCCAGTAGCGTTTGCACTTGTTCTTCCACAGCTCGGGATCGCTCTGGTCTGAGTTTTCTTTGCTTCTGCTGCACCGGCCGAGATCCTGGATAGACCGCCAACTTGTGGCACATTAACTTAGGGTCTATGCCTGGCATATTTGCGGCTTTCCATGCGAAGAGGTCGGCATTATCTTTCAGGAATTGTATCAGTGAGTTTTTTGAATCTCCTCTTAGGACCGTGCCGATATTAGTTGTTTTATCCGGGGTATCTCCAATCTGAACCTTCTCTATCTCGCCTTCTGAGTGCGGACGAAGTTCCTCCCGACGCTGAGCTCCGCCAAGCTCAATTGTATGAAATTCTTCTCCTCTTCCTTTGAGGTTTAAGCTCTCGTTATAGCAACGACGTGCCATCCTTTGATCTGCTTTTACCGTGGCTATCCCCTCTGTAGTTGGGAATTTCATGCATAGATGTGGGGTTGAGACTATTGCGCCGAGTTGATTGAGTGTTGTCCGACCTATGAGAGCATTGTAGGCTGAACTTACGTCGACTACTATGTAGTCTATTTTGAGGGTCCTAGATTGGTTCCCTTTTCCAAAAGTAGTGTGTAGCGATACGTATCCCAACGGTTGTATCGGGGTGTCTCCTAGTCCAAACAGATTGTTCGGGTATGCTCTAAGTTCCCTTTCATCTAAACCGAGTTTGTCGAAAGCTGTTTTGAATAAGATGTCGGCAGAACTCCCTCGGTCCACTAGTGTGCGGTGTAGATTGGCGTTTGCTAATATAATTGTGATGACCATGGGATCGTCGTGTCCCGGAATGATGCCGGATGCGTCCTCTTTAGTAAATGTTATCGTCGGGATGTTGGGTGCTTCCTCCTTTCCCTCAACGTGGTATACTTCTTTGAGATATCTCTTTCGGGATGATTTGGAGATCCCACCTCCTGCGAATCCACCATGTATCATGTGGACGTGTCTTTCTGGTGTCCGAGGTGACCGTTCAGTTCGTCCATTATCTTCGTCTCTCCGTCTTTTTCTTTGGTCATCATCCCGGGTGGCCAGAAATCGATCTAATTTGCCTTCTCTTACCAATTTTTCTATGATGTTTTTCAAGTCGAAGCATTCGTTGGTAGAGTGCCCTTGAATCCGGTGGTATTCACAATATTCCTTCCGATTTCCTCCTCCCTTTTTGCCTTTGAGTGGTCGCGCTGGGGGAATTTTCTCTGTATGGCAGACTTCTTTGTATATGTCGACCAAGGATGCTTTGAGAGGAGTATAGTTGTGGTACTTTTTAATTTTCTCACCCTGTCGATCTTCTTTCTTTTTGGAGTCCTTGTCTTTGTCTCGGTAGGAGGCCCCATATTTTGAGGTTTCTCCCAACCGAGCGTTCTCTTCCATGTTGATGTATTTTCTGCTCGCTCTTGTACTTCGTCTAAGGAGGTAGGATACTTTTTTGATATGGATTGGCTGAAAGGCCCTTCTCGTAAGCCATTGATAAGCCCCATGATGGCAGCCTCTGTTGGTAAACTTTGTATGTCCATGCACGTTTTGTTGAATCTTTCCATGTAGTTGCGGAGGCTCTCCCGATCTCCTTGCTTGATCCCTAGTAAACTGGGTGCGTGCTTGGCCTTATCTTTCTGGATGGAGAATCTGGCCAGGAACTTTTTGGCCAGATCGTCGAAGTTTGTGATGGACTTCGGAGGTAGGTTGTCGAACCATCTGATCGCCGTTTTTGTGAGAGTTGTTGGAAAAGCTTTGCAGCGAACGGCGTCTGAGGCATCGGTAAGGTACATCCTACTCCTAAAATTGCTAAGATGGTGGTTGGGATCTGTGGTGCCATCGTACAAAACCATATCCGGAAGCTTGAAGTCTTTTGAAATTTTGGTCTTCATAATTTTCCTGGTGAATGGGTCCTGTTCTTTGCGTGAAGTTTCCTCAGGAGTGGTCCGAGGAGCTTTCATTTTGAGGTCGGCCTCTAATTGCTGTAGTTTTTCTTCTAGTTCTCGTCGTCGCCGTACCTCTCTTTGCAGATCTTTTCCGATCTCCCGTTGTTGCTGGGTTTCTTTCTTAAGTTGTTTTAAACGTTCTTGGAGTGCTTTCATAGCTCCCGGATTTGGTGAGTTTTTGTCCCCGTTGGATCCTGGGGTATCCTTTAGCATAGTGTCCGCGTTTTTGTGCGGTGTTCTGTTTTCCAGATCTGAATCGTGGTCGTTGTCATGGCCGTCCGCCATGGTTTTGGGATGACTTCCAGGTTCCCCGGCAACGGCGCCAATGTTCCGAGGGTTACCTGAAACTGGAGGTCGATCTCAGATGAGATCTTCTGTACTGGTCGGAGATGGTGTGTCCGGCTGGCTGGTGGCGGTTGGAGTTATTGTGTCCGACTTGTTGGACTTGCTGCACTGCTGATCCTTGACCACCGGAGGGTGGGGGGTACCTGCAAGAGACTCCGATGCTTAAGTTAGCACGGGTATTAAGCAGGTTTTATGTAGAATCAGAGTATGAGTTATACCTGGGTGCTCCAGTGTATTTATAGTAGCGTGGGCTGACCTTTCTGATAAGATAAGTTAGTTATCCTATCTTATCTTATCTTATCTTGAGTGAAGTCAGCTTATCTTCAAGGGAACCGCCTTTATCTCTGTAGGCTGGGATTGCTTTTAGATTCTGGGTCGTGTTCCTCTATTTGGGCCCTTCTATTGGGCTTTGCTGTCGATTTGGCCGAGTTCTTCGTAAAGAAGTCGGTCCGCTTTGACCTGAACAAGTCGGTCTCTTTGCTACTGAATATCCCGGTTCGGACAGCTCGACCCTGGGTATGAACACTACCCAAGCCCCCCTTTGTGAAAACTAACAAGAAACCCCCTTACATTCTAAGTTTAGTGTTGGGTGTATACTCTCAATTGGAAGGGGGGAGCACTCAAGAAGAAGATGCTTATGGGGATGAAGAAATAAAAAGATTCTTACTGAAGACTTCTCACCCGGAGAGAAAGTGAAGTTGACTTACCATCCATCGTATACATACACAGTGGGTAAAATACTTTCTCTTGAGCATATTGAGCTAATAAATGAAGACACAAGGATAAGATTCACAGTCAGGGGGGAGGAGTTGAAGCATTATGATCAACCTTCACCTTAGCAAGAAACAACTGTCAAGCTAGTGACGTTAAAGAAGCACTTGTTAGGAGGCAACCTAACATTCGGTATTTTCTTTTCATCATTCTTTTTGCTTTGTTTAAAGTTGTGTATGTGTTTCATGGATTAAGTTTGGTGTTGCTACACCAACAAGATGCTTGCATTTCACTGGGTATTTGGCCTAGTTTTATATTGATTGTGTCACACTAAATTTGGTGTTGTGACACTTCACCCATACAAGGTCCATCCCCATGCAAACATATTAGCAACCTATTTATTTTACGTTGTTTTATCTTTAATTTTGTTTTGTTTTAATTTGGTTTGTTTTATTTGAATAAGCATCTGCATTACTTGATTGCTTTCACTAGATAATCATGATTATTCCTATTTCTATCATCACTGTTTCTTTCTTTTTTACTTGAAGATAAGCAATCACTCTAAATTTGGTGTTGGAGGCTATGCTCTACATAGCCTATGAGAAGATGAAGGCAACAACAATGAATGAGGTGGTCAAGTTCTTTTACACTTCTTTTACCTTTTATTTCTTTTTATTCTGTTTGTTTTTCCTTTTTGCATTTGCATTGTTTTTATGTTTCTTATTCCTTGTCTTGTCTATTGAACTTACTATTTATAAGGTCTTCTTAAGCACTCTAATTACATGAAAAAGAGCTATTTAGATAGAGGGAAGTTAAATCTGATACATAAATTATTCTCATGAAAAGTGGTGGTACATACTTTTGATTATCATGGATTGAACTAAAATGTTGAGGATCTTGTGTGAAAGGGAAGAATTATTCCTTATGAGCATGAGGCCTAGAGAAGTACTATGAGACCTTTGACCAAATAAAAAGATCCTTGAATTTGAATGAGAAAAAAAAAGAAAGAGAGAAAAAAATAGCAAAGAAATAGAATAAAAGAAAGAAATCAAGATAAAGATCAAAAGTTGCAAAGCTCTGAGTATCAATGGTTAAAGAGTCCAGTTATGTGTCTGTGGTGTTGATTGTCCAAGGATAAGGCTCAGGTAACTAGATCCAAGGGGTGCTTCATCACCCGGTAACTTGAGCCAACTGGTCCGGGATTATCGATCGAAAGTCCACAATCAAGAGTTCCCTTGAGACAAAATATTTAGAAGTCCAAAGAAGTTCTGGACAATGATGGTTGGGAATTTAAAGTTTTAAACTATATGCTTGTGTGTAAATGTATCAAGGAGTGGTTTGGGTAATTAGATCCGAGGGGTGCTTTATCACCCGGTAACTTGGGCCAACTGGCCCGGGATTATTGATCGAACACCTACAATCAAGAGTTGCCTTGAAAATGGAGCGATTAGAGTTGTCAACCAAAAAGCTCTCTGTTATAAATAAATGATTCAAGGATCAATCAAAGTTTGAAAGAAGGTCTCATAATATCATCCGAGCCTTAACTCTCAGGGATCTTTCACTCTCAGGAATGCAAGATACATTAAGAAGGAAGATAAATTAGAGATAATCACATGGTTTGCTAAACCCCACTCCTAAGGGGGACATGAGCTTCAAAGATTGATTCAATTCTCCCTCATCTCATGCAATTCTTTTCTTTTCTTTTCTTTTGCTTGGGGACAAGCAAAGTATTAAGTTTAATTGTGATGTATTCACATCTTTAGTTGTTTTTCCTTTATAATGTTATTCAAATAGCTAAGAATTCTTGTTAGATAAGCAATGATTTCATGGCTAAATGAGCATTACGTTGAGTTAGTTTAATTCATTGGATGAGAGAATTTGGAAGAGAATTGGCAAATATCAAAGAGAAAAAGAGACCAGGAATCACTTTGAGCAAGAAAAACAAGAAGGGGAAGCAACTCAGAGAGCCCTCTGAACCAAACAAAGAGCTCCCTGGACCAATTGATGAGGAAAGATAGTCGTGCAATGTGGGCATCTAGGCGTGGCATAGCTGAGCAAAACAGAAAGCAAAAATTGGAAGTGTGAAGTGCAGCCGTGGGATATGAAGACATAGCCATTGTACATGGACTTGTTATGCGTACGCATCTCATGCGCATACGCACAACCAGTGCAAAAAGGGCCATCGTGCGTACCCATCTGACATGCGTACACATGATAACATTAGCGTGCAAGGTGAAGAGAGAATCAAAAGGAGTCATGCGTAGGCATCTATCATGCGTACGCAAGAATTGGGCAAACAAAGAAAATCATGCGTGCATCTAGCATGCGTACGCACGATTAGATCCATAAAAAGGTATCACGTGTACGCATCTAGCATGCGTACGCACGATTAAAGCCATAAGGAGCATCATGCATACACATTTTGCATGCGTATGCACGACACTTAGTTTGTGTCTCACGTGGGAATTCAGCTGTGGGATACCTGGGAGCAAACAGAGGCAAAATTTGAAGCAAAATGAAGTCACGTTCAATGTGGGATTCTCCATGTCTAACGTGATCGAGACAAAGAGCAAATTGGACAAGATTTGACTTCACGGACAATGTGAGAGGACTCACGTGTGACGTGGGATATGCATTACCTCCCAGGGACTTTAATTCATTCACTAAGTCCTCCAATTATTCAAGACTTAAGTGATTCACTCAAAGCTCAACTTAAGCCCAATTATAGCATTAATTGAGAATCACGAGGAGAAAGATCTGAGGCTTAACTAGAGGAGGAGAAACATTAATTAGTTAGATTTGATTTTGTTTTAAATTAATTCTATTTTATGTTTTGAATTTGAAATTTGTTCTAGGGTTAGTATAGAAGGGAGAGAACACACACGTTTTTTTTTTCTTTGGTACTTTTTACACTGGATAATTTTAGGTTTCTCTGAAAGCATGAGCAACTAATCTCCTTGGTTAAGACTAGGAGCTCTGTTAATTTCTATAGACTAATATTCTAGCTTTTCTACCTTTGATTAATGCATTGATGTTTTCTTAAGAAAAAGTTTTCGTTCTTCATCCAAAGGATTTGAATGTGTTGAAAAATAATTCTTCTCTGACTTGAATTCTCTTAATTTCTTGAAAAAGTTAATTAATTGAATTAAGCTTGAAAATTTCTTCTCACAATTCTTAGGTTTGAAAACTAGAATTGATATGTAACATCGAATTAACTAGGAATAATTCTTGTGAATTGTGTGGCTTCTAAATCAGTGAACGTCCTTCAACTCTTTTTTTAAGTGATTGACTAAGGAATTAGCGATTAATTAGGTTAAAAAGAAATTAAATTATCAAGGGATTGGAAAGTGAAAAATATTTTTTCGAAAGTCATAACATCTCTGAAATTTTAACTCTTTTAATCATATTATTTTTTCAATACTCACTGTTTGCCTTTGTTTATTTTACTGTTTGATGTTAAAGCTTTATAAAATCTTAAATTTTGATTATCTAACTAGAATAATTAATTAATTATTGCTTGCTTAATTCGTTAATTCTCGTAAGAATGATAACCCACTCCCGTAGTATTATTTGATACGATTCGGTGTACTTACCAATTATTTGTGATTTTGTAAAATCTACATTACAGATGTACACACGTACGCACGCATATATATGCACTAGTGAATAATGTAATTGTAAAGAAAAGTACATTACATGCTTTTAGTTCCACTTTATCTTCTCTCTCATCTCTTTCTTCTCTTCGGTCACTTCAACAGAAATTATGGAAGCCATGGAAGCTACTTTGAGCTATCAAAAAGAAGGGAAGGCAAGCTACAAGACCATCACAATAATGGCAAGAAAACATACTAAAATAAAAATGAGCTGTGGCTAAGATACTAGCCAAATGTGGTTAGATTCGGTGAGGTTATCTTGAGCTCTTCATGCTCAAAAATGGAAGGTAAAGATTCGGCCAGCAAGGGAGATTCTTGAAGCATGGCTTGTCTTTGATTCTGTTTAACCACCACAGGGAGTAGCTAGAGTGGCGAAGTGATGGTTGAGGCAGAGATTGAAGCAGATGAAGTCATTATCATCATGAAGCATCAAGGGCCAGAAATCCATCTTGGAGAGCAAGCCAAGGATGGAGAGCTCGGATTGATGAAGGGTGATGATCAAGAAAAAACCAGAGGTAATTTCATGTTGGGTTTTGCATGGTTATCTCTTCTCTCTCTATGTGGCCGAACCGGTTCTGTTTGTTGAAGGAGGAAGAAGTTGGTTTGGGTGTTGGCTTCAAGTGTGGAGGCTTCCCTCTTCTTTAAAAAAAGAGAACAGCCACTGATTGGAGCAAAGAGTAAGATTTGAGAGTGCAAGGTACAGAAGTCTCAGAGCTACCTAAGCTAGCAGTTTCTCTTCTCCTTCAATGTATTCTGTTTAGTATTTTTCTGTTTAATTTTGTCATGTCTTGAGTCTCATGGAAAAAGGCAAACAGTGAG
This sequence comes from Arachis ipaensis, assembly GCF_000816755.2. NCBI lineage: Eukaryota > Viridiplantae > Streptophyta > Magnoliopsida > Fabales > Fabaceae > Arachis > Arachis ipaensis. The sequence goes on from NC_029787.2 coordinate 27,704,314, forward strand.
GTTTGTATGAAAAAGCCATAGAGCGGAAAAAGGCAGAGAGTGCAAAATTAAAAGAAAAAGTCATAGATGTCTTAGAGTTCCTTTGTTCATCTATGTTGTGTTTCATGATTCTGTGGGAATCCCCTTGTAAGTTGGGTTAGCACTTTACAGTTTGTAATCTGAAGATTATAGTGAAATTCCATCATTATTGTGATGGAGACTGGATGTAGGCTGCACTGCACTTAGCAGCTGAACCAGGATATATCTGGGTGTAATCTTTCTTATCTCCTACTTCATTTCTGTTTTCTACTACACAGGAGCAAAAACCAAAAATGTCTCGTGCCAAGTGACGAGACAAAACGAAAAAGTCTCGTGGCTAGGGACGAGCTAAAAACAGAAAAGTCTCCTCTAAATTTAGCAAGTGTTAGCAAGCAAAAAGGGGCTAAGATTCAACCCCCCTTCTCTTAGCCACTGAAACCATCAATTGGTATCAGAGCTTGGTCTCAAAGAGATCAAGCTTTGCAGCTTGGAGTAAAGATCCTCATGGCAGAGAACAGTGGCGTAAATGTGGTGTCCTATAATCTGACTGAAGGTCAATCGAGCAACAGACCTCCTCTTTTCAATGGGAAAAATTATACCTATTGGAAGGAGAGGATGAAGATATTTGTACAAGCAGTGGATTACAGACTTTGGAAGATTATCCTGGAAGGGCCTCAATTTCCAACTACCACTGAAACCATCAGAAGGAGTAGTCACTCTTAAACCAGAAGCAAGATGGACTGAGGAAGATAGGAAGAAAATAGAGTTAAATGCCAAGGCAGTAAACCTGCTCAACTGTGCTATCAGCTTTGAGGAGTACCGACGGGTATCACGATGCACAATGGCAAAGGAAATCTGGGACAAGCTACAAATCACTCATGAAAGAACCACCATTGTAAAGAAAACTCGGACAGACATGTTGAACAGAGAATATGAAATGTTTGCAATGAAGGAAGGAGAGTCCATTGATGAACTGTTCGAACGGTTCAACTCCATCATTGTTGGCTTAGATGCTCTGGAAATTACACATTCCGAATCTGTGCTAGTGAGAAGAGTGTTGAGATGTCTTACAAAAGAGTGGGAAACAAAAGCTTTAATTATTTCTGAGAGCAGTAGCTTAGATTCCATGACACTTGATGATTTGAGAGGAAATCTTCTTGCTTTTGAAAACACCTATTTGAAAAAAGATTCAAAAAAGAAAGGAATTACTTTTTCTTCTGTGACTAACCCTCTGGATGAAGAATCCAGTGATAACTCTTCTGAAAATGAGTTTGTGTTGTTTGCAAAAAAATTCAGAAAAATGGTGAAGCTCAAAGGCAAAGGCAGCAGCTCAAGGAAGATGAAGAAAGACCTTAGCAAAGTAACCTGTTACAATTGCAAGGAAATGGGGCACTTCAAATTTGATTGTCCCAAGTTAAAAAATGAGGAAAAGCCGAAAAGAGAAAAAAAGAAGGGACTGATGGCCTCATGGGAAGACTTGGAGAATGACTCAGATGATGATGATGAAGTAACCGAGACCAAGTCACAACCATGTCTCATGGCAGATCACATAGATCAGGTAGTCTTTCATAACCCTAACACTGAGGATCTTCATCTTATGATAGACCACCTTTCTGAAAAAATAAGATGCTTTCTGTTGGAAAATCAAGAACTTGAACAACAAATCACCATTCTTAAGGCTGAAAACAGTTTTCTTAAAGAGAAAGTGAGAGAGGTCGAAACCGCTTGTGATCTTGTTGAAGAAAATAAGCAATTAAGAGCCCAAATTAAGAGCTGTGAAAGTAATCATTCCGTTCTTGCATATGTGGATTGTTTTAAGCAAAATGAAGAGTTGCTTAAAGAGGTTAAAAGACTTAAGGAAGACTTAGCCCAGTTCACTCAAAGTTCTGAAAATCTGAATCAAATTCTGGCTAGTCAAAAACCTCTTTATGACAAGGCTGGGTTGGGGTTTTATAAATCTGAAAAATCTCATTTTGAAAACATTGCTTCATCTTCAAATGATACAAGGTATCAAGACCCCACCTACTTTAACAAAACAGCAACTCCAAGATTTTGTAGGCTATGCAAACGAAATGGACACTTTCCTATTCAATGTTTCTTTGGTGAAAGAATCATTGGTGATAAAGTTTGTAAAGTTGTTTTTGATTACAATGGCTTAGGACATAAGAGATGGTTTAACGTGAAAGGATCCAAGAAGATTTGGATACCTAAGGTCACTTAAGCTTGTTTTGTAGGTGTGCCTAGCATCCAAACGGAAAGAAAATATGTGGTATATGGACAGCGGATGCTCTAGGCATATGACCGGAAAGACAACCTTCTTCATAAAGCTTGATGAACATGATGGAGGACTTGTCACTTTTGGTGATGATGCAAAAGGAAAAATAGTGGCTGTTGGGAAAGTTGGTAAAAATTTTTCTTCTTGTATAAATGATGTTCTCCTTGTACATGGTTTGAAACATAATTTGCTTAGTGTTAGTCAATTGTGTGATTTGGATTTTAAAGTTATTTTTAAGAAGTTTGTTTGTTTGGTTGTTTGTGAGAAAACTGGGGATATTTTATTTGAAGCCAAAAGGTGTAACAATATGTATGGATTAACTCTTGAGGAATTAAAGGAACAAAATGTAACATGCTTTACATCTCTTGAATCTGAAAAATGGCTTTGGCATAGAAAGTTGGGTCATGCTAGCATGTACCAAATTTCTAAGCTAGTCAAAAGGAATTTGGTTAGAGGAATTCCAAATATTAAGTTTGAAAATGATCTTACTTGTGATGCTTGCCAATTAGGCAAACAAGTAAAATCATCTTTTAAATCAAAAGATGGAATCTCAACCAAAAGGCCATTAGAAATGTTACATATTGATCTTTTTGGTCCTACTAGAACTCAAAGTTTAGGAGGTAAATTCTATGGTCTTGTGGTGGTAGATGATTACTCTAGATTTGGTTGGGTACTTTTCCTTGCTCATAAGAATGATGCTTTTCAAGCCTTTTCCACTCTTTGCAAGAAAATTCAAAACGAAAAGGATTTGAAAATTGCCCATTTGAGAAGTGATCATGGAAGAGAATTTGAAAATCAAGATTTTGAAAAATTCTGTGATGACTTAGGAATTTCTCATAATTTTTCATGTCCTAGAATCCCCCAACAAAATGGGGTGGTTGAAAGAAGAAATAGAAGTCTTCAAGAGATGGCTAGGGCTATGCTATGTGAGAATGAGATTCCTAAATTTTTGTGGGCTGAAGCTGTGAACACAGCATGTTATATTTTGAATAGAATAATCATTAGAAAAGGGTTAAAGAAAACCCCTTATGAGCTATGGAAAGGAACCCCTCCAAATCTTAAGTACTTTCATGTTTTTGGATGCAAATGTTTTGTGCTTAATAATAAAGAAAATCTTGGAAAGTTTGATCCAAAATCCTATGAAAGAATGTTTGTTGGATATTCCACTACAAGCAAGGCCTATAGAGTTTATCTCAAAGAGCATAGAACCATAGAGGAATCCATACATGTTCCTTTTTGTGATTCTAACTTAATTCCCAGTATTGTGAAAGATATAGATTCAGATTGTGAAGAGGCTGGAATAAATAAAGAAAATCCCAAATCTGTGCAAAATGAAGAATCTGTCAGCCCGGTTTTGTCTCGTCAGATTGGAAGAGACATTTCCATTTTGGCTCCTGAGCAGGCACGAGCAACTGAAACAGTGAGACCACCAGAAGATCATCAAAGCTCTACACCTGTCCGAAAGCCTAGAGAATGGAAGTCTATGAGGGGTTATCCTCATGACTTCATCATTGGTGATCTCTCTCATGGTGTAACAACAAGATCATCCACCAAAAGGCAAGCCGAACCTAACAATCTTGCTCTCTTGTCACAAATAGAGCCCAATAATGTCAAACAAGCTCTTGAGGATCCATCATGGGTTAAAGCAATGCAAGAGGAGCTTGCTCAATTTGACAAGAATGAGGTTTGGACACTAGTACCTCATCCGGATGGTAAGAAAGTTACCGGTACTAAGTGGGTATTTAAAAATAAACTTGGTGAGGATGGACAAGTTGTTCGTAACAAGGCTAGATTAGTGGCCCAAGGTTATGATCAAGAAGAGGGTATAGATTTTGATGAATCTTTTGCTCCGGTAGCTAGAATGGAAGCAATTAGATTGCTTCTTGCCTATGCCGCCCATAAAGGTTTCAAAATGTTTCAAATGGATGTTAAGTGTGCTTTCCTTAATGGCTTTATTGATAGAGAAGTGTATGTGGCACAACCCCCCGATTTTGAACAAAAAGAGTTTCCAAATCATGTTTTCAAGTTAACCAAGGCTCTTTATGGTCTTAGACAAGCTCCAAGAGCTTGGTATGAAAGGCTTAGTGCCTTCTTGTTGGAAAATCAATTTCAAAGGGGTACCACCGACACTACTTTATTTATTAAAGCAGCTAATGATGATATACTCCTTGTTCAAGTTTATGTTGATGACATTGTATTTGGATCGGCCAACATTTTCTTGTGTGAAGAGTTTGGAAAACTCATGACTAGTGAGTTTGAAATGAGTTTAATGGGAGAGCTTACTTTCTTTCTTGGCCTCCAAATTAAACAAACTCCTAGTGGTACTTTTATTTACCAAGGAAAATATGCAAAAGAACTTATTAAAAAATTTGGCCTAGAAAATTCCAAAGCAATGGGTACACCAATGCATCCCAACACAAAACTTGAAAAGGATGATGATGGTCAAGATGTGGATGAAACAAAGTATAGGGGAATGATAGGTTCACTCATGTACCTTACCTCCTCTAGACCGGACATTGTCCAAAGTGTGGGTGTATGTTCAAGGTTCCAATCTCACCCAAAAGAATCTCATCTCACAGCTGTTAAGCGCATCATTAGATATATTAAGGGAACTTGTGATTATGGATTGTGGTATCCTAGATCTGATGACTTTTGTGCAGTAGGGTTTTGTGATGCAGATTTTGCGGGAGATAGAGTGGATAGACAAAGCACATTCGGCATGTGTTGCTTCCTTGGGAGCTCACTCAATATGTGGTCAAGCAAAAAGCAAGCCACAGTGGTTTTATCCACAGCTGAAGCAGAATACATTTCCGCATCTGCATGTTGCACTCAATTAATTTGGTTAAAAACACAATTAGAAGATTACAAATTGAAAATCAATAGTATACGCTTATTTTGTGATAATATGAGTGCTATAAACATTTCAAAAAATCCTGTTCTGCACTCAAGAACTAAGCACATTGAGATAAAATATCATTTCATTAGAGAACATGTGCAAAAGGGAACTATTGATATTCAATTTGTAAAATCTGAAGACCAAATTGCTGATATTTTTACAAAATCCCTCTGTGAAGACAGATTCTGTACCCTGAGAAAAAGTTTGGGAATGTTTGATTTAAGTTTCATTGATAAATTGTGAAAAGTTGATTCTGTTCTGTTTTGTCTCGTAGGTTTGGATGAGATAAAAATGCAGGGATGATGAAGAAGCTATGGTCAAGGGGGAGGCAACGCAGAATTCAAATTTTATGGGCCCCACCAAAATTCCTTGACCCCACCATGACAGTTTTGATAGTTTCTCGTTTTGTTTGAAAAATAAATTCACAAAATCTCTTTGACCTTGCTCTGACCCGTTTTTGAGTTTGCCTTAATCATGCTTTTGGGAAGTTGTCAAATCAAATCTTTATCCTTCCCTCATCCCTTGATTCTAGGAACTATTTTCACTTGTCTTGAACTATTATAGACTGCATTGCTTTTTTCTCATTTTTTGCAGGGTCCCTCCTTGATGACAAAAGGGGGAGAAAAAAAAAGCTTAATTGAAAATTGAAACGGTTATGTTTCATTGATTTGTTGCACTGTTTTGCAGACCTGTTTTGCTCTGTTTTATACTCTTATTTGACTCTATTTTGAGCACTTTGTGTTAGTGGATTGATTTCGAGTTGAGCTTTGATTGTCATTTGCTCAAATGCAAGTGTGCTGACTGGACCATTGTGTTTTAGTGAAAAACAAATATTCTACCTTTTGTATGTTGTTTTGCAAGACCCTTTGATGACAAAAGGGGGAGAAAGTGCTGAAAATTGAAATCATGAAAACAGGGAATTGAAATCATGAAAACAGGGAATGAAATCCGTGTGGATTTATGATTATCCTTGTTATAAATATTGTGTTTTTGAAGATGATGTTTTGTTGATATAATGCTTGTGCTGCATTTGCTTTAATAATGTGGCTGCCTGGTTGTGAACATGTATTCTAGTGGTTGAAGCGCTGGATTTATCTTGATGAATATGCTTGCTACTAGTGGAATAGGAATATTCGGATTCATCTTGGTAAACATGTTTGCTCATATAACATGCTAAATAACATTGTTCTTGAAGCTTGATTAAAATGTTACAGGTTAGTGCTTCCCTTGGTAAAAATGGTATATATTAAGGGGGAGCCATGTGACATTTAGAAAGGGAAAAAATTAAAATTCAAAGGGAGTATTCTTTACTCAATCTTTAAATTTCTCTCCATTTCAATTTTAATAATGTTTGTCATCAAGGGGGAGATTGATGAGTTTGGAAAACTCTAAATTAATATTTGTGATGACTAAACATTATTAAAATCATTAATTACAAAATTATTAATTTAATTTTCATTTAACATATGTTAATTAATAATTTTGTGTTGCAGGTTTTATATTTGGGCCGAAATGAAAAGAAGAGATCCCAAGCCCAATAAAATCAACATTCAGCCTTGATGGTAAAATTTTTATGAGGATGGCGGCTGAAACAAGTGTTTTATTAAATGGACTAGTAATTGTGATAACAAGCCCAATTAAAGGTCTTGGTATGAGACTAAAAATGCTTGGTCCGAAATTAAAAGGAAATGGGGCACAATATTATTTTATTCACTTAACAAAAGAAACCCATTCCTTTGATTATGTGCTGCATGCTTCAACGGATATCACTTTTATCTTTTGATGGAATCCAAATTTTATTAATTGGAGTCATTGCAGACCTTGAAAATATGAGAGAGATTATACAATTGATTTGATGGCTCATTAATGCTACACACCACCAAGAAAGAAAGGGGAGTAGGAATTAATTCAGCTTGTTTTACTTTATTCAAACTCATTACATGCTTTTAGTTCAACTTTATCTTCTCTCTCATCTCTTTCTTCTCTTCGGTTACTTCAACAGAAATTATGGAAGCCATTGAAGCTACTTTGAGCTATCAAAAAGAAGGGAAGGCAAGCTACAAGACCATCACAATGATGGCAAGAAAACATACTAAAATAAAAATGAGCTGTGGCTAAGATACTTACCAAATGTGGTTAGATTCGGTGAGGTTATCTTGAGCTCTTCATGCTCAAAAATGGAAGGTAAAGATTCGGCCAGCAAGGGAGATTCTTGAAGCATGGCTTGTCTTTGATTCTGTTTAACCACCACAGGGAGTAGCTAGAGTGGCGAAGTGATGGTTGAGGCAGAGATTGAAGCAGATGAAGTCATTATCATCATGAAGCATCAAGGGCCAGAAATCCATCTTGGAGAGCAAGCCAAGGATGGAGAGCTCGGATTGATGAAGGGTGATGATCAAGAAAGGACCAGAGGTAATTGCATGTTGGGTTTTGCATGGTTATCTCTTCTCTCTCTATGTGGCCGAACCGGTTCTGTTTGTTGAAGGAGGAAGAAGTTGGTTTGGGTGTTGGCTTCAAGTGTGGAGGCTTCCCTCTTCTTTAAAAAGAGAGAACAACCACTGATTGGAGCAAGGAGTAAGATTTGAGAGTGCAAGGCACAGAAGTCTCAGAGCTACCTAAGCTAGCAGTTTCTCTTCTCCTTCAATGTATTCTGTTTAGTATTTTTCTGTTTAATTTTGTCATGTCTTGAGTCTCATGAAAAAAGGCAAACAGTGAGGTTTGTATGAAAAAGCCATAGAGCGAAAAAGGCAGAGAGTGCAAAATTAAAAGAAAAAGCCATAGATGTCTTAGAGTTCTTTTGTTCATCTATGTTGTGTTTCATGATTCTGTGGAAATCTCCTTGTAAGTTGGGTTAGCACTTTACAATTTGTAATCTGAAGATTATAGTGAAATTCCATCATTATTGTGATGGAGACTGGATGTAGGCTGCACTGCACTTAGCAGCTGAACCAGGATATATCTGGGTATAATCTTTCTTATCTCCTACTCCATTTCTGTTTTCTACTGCACAGGAGAAAAAACCAAAANGGAAATATTTATTGCCGAAATTTCAAATTTTTGTTCCCATGCCAAAAAGGTGCGCTTTCTATATATAAGAATTAACATATACGTTTACAATTATATTCTTGTTGTGATAAGATCTTATGTGAATGCTCATTTCTAATGTAGCTTGGTTTATCAAGGATAACTCTATTTATTATAATTTGAAAAATATCATCATGTGCACCTATAAATAGAGGCTTAAGCCTCTGAATAAAAACGCACAAGCAATAAATAATTTTCTTTCTCTCTTTTATGTTGCAATACTTCTTTCTCTCTCTTTATATTTTTATTCTTGTTACCTCCTCCTTATTTATTTAGTTATTTTATAACATGTTATCAGCATGAAGCTCTAACGATATTTTAGGAAGACTTCAGGTAATAAATTTTTATTATATCGAAGCTCTTTCATCTTGAATTTAATGCTTTTGATATATCTGAAAATAATTATTTATCATGGATACTATATGCTAAAATCCATCTTGATTCAATGGATCTTGAAGATACCATTAAAGCTGAAAATAATACATCCCAGAAAGATAAAGCTAAAGCCATGATTTTCTTTCGTCGTCATCTTGACGTATGATTGAAAAATGAATATCTCACACTAAAAGATCCTGGAGATATGTGGAAAGACCTTGAAGAAAGGTACAATCATGTGATATTTTCTCAAGCCCGATATGTTAGAGAAAACTTTCTCAACCTTCCTTGCCTCGAATGTGCTCCTGTAGCAGCAGTATCGAGAAAAAGGATTTAAAAATATTTTGAGCTAATTTCTTGTCTTCTTGTTGCTGAACGCAACAATGAGTTACTCTTAAAAAATCATGAAGCGTGCCCAGCTAGCGCCGCCCCATTTCCTTAAGCAAATGTGGCAAATTATAACCCCAGAAGAGGTAAATGGCAATGTTTTAATAACAAGAAAAATTATGAAAGAAAAATGAATTATGTTCACAAGAAAGGATCTCACCAGAAGTGGGATAAAGAAAGAAACAATGGGTAAAGTAAATCAATTGAGGATAAATGCTTCCGTTGTGGTGGAAAGGGCCATTGGTCACGTACCTGTCGTACCCCAAGGCACCTAGTTGATCTTTATCAAGCATCCTTGAAAAAGGATGACAAAGAAAAGAAAACAAATTTTGTTTCAAATTATGATGTATCTAATTTCTTTGAAGATCTTGAAGGAAATATTGGCTATTTGATCAATGATGGAATAGTTTAATATGTGTGTTTGTTAAGTATTCATGTGAATAATTTTATTGTGAATGTACTTTTACTTATTTATTATTATTATTATTATTATTATTATTATTATTATTATTATTATTATTTGTCTTTGAAGAAAATGGCAAGGACATATTCTGAAGATATTTGCCTTGCGAATAGTGTAAGTTCACACACTATTCTTAAAAGTAATATATATTTTACCCATCTTGTGCCAAAAGATGAATATATTAATACTATTATTGGCTCGGGCAATGTGATAGAAGGCTCCGGAAGAGCTATAATTTTGTTTCCTGGAGGAACAAAATTTATAATAAATAATGCACTATTAAGTTTCAAAGATATTCGCCGAAATAGATATCATGTTGAGACAATGAATGAGAGAAATCATTAGTATTTATGTATCACAACTCGTGATTCAAATAAGAAAGTTATATTAGAAAAATTACCCTCACTCTCGTCTGGGTTGTATTATACCAAAATTAGTGCAATTGAATCACATGTCATTGTAAACCAAAAGTTTACTAGCCCAAATGAATTCATAACTTGGCATGATAGATTGGGTCATCCGGGAATAACCATGATGCGGAGAATTATTGAAAACTCCCATGGATATTCACTAAAGAACCAGAAGATTCTTAAATCTAGTGAATTTTGTTGTGTTGTATGTTCTCAAGGGAAGTTAATTTTAAGGTCATCACCAGTAAAGATTAGATTTGAGTCTCCTGAATTTCTAGAGAGGATTCAAGGTAATATATGTGGACCTATTCATCCACTATGTGGATCTTTTAGATATTTTATGGTCCTAATAGACGCATCTTCGAGATGGTCACATGTGTGCTTATTGTCTTCTCGCAACCTGGTGTTTGCGAGACTACTGGCTCAAATTATTCGATTAAAAGCACAATTTCCAGAAAATCCAATAAAAGTAATTCATCTTGATAATGCTGGTGAATTTACTTCCCAAGCTTTTGATGCTTATTGTATGGCTAATGGAATACGTATTGAACATCCAGTAGCTCATGTTCACACACAAAATGGGTTAGCAGAATCACTTATTAAACACCTCTAATTAATTGCTAGACCCTTACTTATGAGAACAAATCTCCCAACCTCGGTTTGGGGCATGCTATTTTACATGCCGCAGCACTTATTCGTTTGAGACCAACGAGTTACCATCAGTTCTCTCCTATGCAATTAGCATTTGGCCAGCAGCCAAATGTTTCCCATTTAAGAATATTTGGATGTCGATATATGTTCCCATCGCACCACCTAATCGCACCAAAATGGGACCCCAAAGAAAATTGGGAATATATGTTGGATATGATTCTCCCTCTATAGTGAGGTATCTTGAGATACAAATTGGAGATGTATTTAAAGCCCGGTTTGCGGATTGTCATTTTGATGAATCAAAATTTCCAATATTAGGGGGGAGAGAATAAGCTTCTTGAAAAGGAACTTAATTGGAATGCATCATCCTTGATGCATTTAGATCCTCGATCAGAGCAATGTGAACTAGAAGTTCAAAAGATTATACATTTGCAAAGAATATCAAATGAATTGCCTGATGCATTTTCCGATACAAAGAGGATAACCAAATCTTATATACCAGCGGAAAATGCTTCAATTCGAATTGATGTCCCAGTTGGACAAATTGCCACCGAAGCAAATACACGCCAGAAGCGTGGCAGACCTGTCGGTTCCAAAGAAAAAAAATCCTCGAAAGCGAAAAGAGGTAAATCTATTCCTGTTGGAAAAGACATAGTAGAGACACCTGCAGTTGTCCAAAATTCTGATATAATTTTAATGTCAGAAGACGTTTAGGTACCTGAAAATTGTGAAAATAACGAGATCTCGACAAATTATGTCTTTACAGGAGAGAATTGGGACCGAAATAAGACAATTATCAATGATGTGGTATTAAATATCATGCATGAAAATAAGGATCTTGAGTCAAGATCAGTCGAAGAATGTCGACAAAGGAATGATTGGCCAAAATGAAAAGAAGCCATGAAGGCTGAGTTAGACTCACTTGCAAAACGTGAAGTCTTTGGATCTGTAGTCCGTACACAAGAAGATGTAAAACATGTTGGATACCGATGGGTATTTGTGAGAAAACGAAATGAGAAAAATAAAGTTGTGCGCTACAAAGCCCGACTTGTAGTACAAGGTTTTTCACAAAGGCCCAGTATAGATTATGAAAAAACATATTCCCCTGTAGTGGATGCAATAACATTGCGTTATTTGGTCAGTTTATCTGCATATCATAAACTGCATATACATTTAATGGATGTGGTAACAGCCTATTTATATGGCTCATTAGATCGTGATATCTATATGAAAGTTCATGAAGGACTAAAGATATCGAAACCATCCAATGAATATTCGCAGGGGTTATACTCAGTTAAATTGCAAAGATCTTTATACGGTCTAAAGCAATCTGGACGAATGTGGTATAATCGTCTTACTGAGTATTTGGCCAAAAACGGATTCAAGAATGATGATATATGTCCGTGTATTTTCATAAAGAAAACTGTATCTGGATTCATTATAATTGCTGTGTACGTTGATGATTTAAATATCATTGGAACTCCTGAAGAGATTCCAACAATTATAAAAACTCTAAAAGAAGAGTTTGAGATGAAAGATCTTGGAAAAACTAAATTTTGTCTCGGCCTGCAAATTGAGCATACAAAAAGTGGGATCTTTATTCATCAAACAACATACACAGAGAAGATCTTGAAGAGATTTTATATGGATAAGTCACATCCATTAAGTACTCCAATGATCGTAAGATCTTTGGATGTGAAAAATGATTAATTTCGTCCTAAAGAAGAAAATGAAGATATCCTTGGTCCTGAAGTACCATATCTTAGTGCCATTGGAGCGCTAATGTATCCTGCTAATAATATGCGACCTGACATATCATTCGCGGTGAATTTACTAGCAAGATATAGTTCTTCTCCAACCAGAAGACATTGGAGTGGAGTCAAACAAATCTTTCGATATCTTCATGGAACAGTTGATATGGGATTGTTTTATCCCTATGGATCCAAGTCACAACTAGTTGGCTATGCAGATGCCGGATACTTGTCTAATCCACATAAAGGGAGATCTCAAATAGGATACCTGTTCACATATGGTGGTACAGCTATATCATGGAGGTCCACGAAACAGATGATTGCTGCAACATCCTCTAATCATGCCGAAATACTAGCGATTCATGAAGCTAGTCGCGAATATTTTTGGCTCAGGAGTTTGATCCAATATATTCTGTTATTATGTGAACTGATTGATCATAAGATAGCTCCAACTGTCCTGTTTGAAGATAATACAGCATGCATTGCGCAACTTAAAGGTGGATACATCAAAGGTGATAGAACAAAGTATATTTCTCCCATATTCTTCTTCACTCATGATCTTCAAAATCAAGGGACAATTGATGTCCAACAGATCCGCTCAAGTGACAATCTGGCAGATTTATTTACAAAGTCACTCCCAAAATCCTCCTTTGAAAGATTGGTACATGAGATTGGGATACGCCGATTTTCAAGACATTAAATGATGTCGACAAGAGGGGGAGATTGTACTCTTTTTTCCTTGGTCAGGTTTTTTCTCATTGGGTTTTTTTTGACAAGATTTTTAATGAGGCGGTCCCCATTATCAAAAGATATTGTACTCTTTTTCCTTCACTAAGATTTTTTTTTCCATTAAATTTTTTTTAATAAGGTTTTAACGAGGCAATAATCCTAAATGGTCATTCAAGAGGGAGTGTTGTGATAAGATCTTATGTGGATACACATTTCCAATATAGCTTGGTTTATCAAAGATGACTCCATTTATTATAGTTTGAAAAATGTCATCATGTGCACCTATAAATAGAGGCTTAAGCCTCTAAATAAAAACACACAAACAATAAACAACTCTCTCTCTCTCTTTTATATTGCAATACTTCTTTCTCCCTCTTTATATTTTTATTCTTGTTACCTCCTCCTTATTTATTTAGTTATTTTATAACAATCCTCGTCATTGTTATACTTCTTACCAAAGATCTCTTTCTATTATTAGTATCAGAAATATTTTGGAAACTAAGAATTTATTTATGAGAAATTGAGAATATATAACAAAATAGCATATTCATCCATCAAAAAAAAATAATTTACTTTTGAAAATATTATAAATAATTTTAAATAATTTATAGTATGAAACAAACAATTTTCTATAATGTTAGAATATAATATTCCTAAAATATATTTTTAGCCATGATATTGATATAATCAATTAAACTAATTCTACAATATCTTGGATAATAATCATCGTCGTCGAAATAGTTGCGTTTTTTTTTTAAAGAAATAAATAAGATAAGGTCTTAAGTTTGAATTATTAATTGATAAATGTTAAAGAACTATCAGAATTTATTATTTTTGGCAATTTAAAAGTATGAGATAAAGTATATTGTTAGATTATTAGACTAAAAAAACTAAACTAAAAAAATTGAATTAATAACTAAATAATGACTAAAAATAATAAATTCTAATGACCCTTACTATTTCTTTTATTAATTTTTAAAACTTGTTTTTCTAAATTTACAAGAAATACTCCAACATGCAAGTATATATAGTGGTCTTTGTTAACGTATATGCTTGTTTTACACACCTCTGTCTGAATTATATGCGAATGAAAGACGAGAAACAAAAATTCATAGCAAAATCACTAAATAAAAATGTATAAAAAGTTCATGAACAATTGGATTTTTTTTTCCCGCAAAATGACTTAGCTAGTCATCTCAATTTCTTATACATTAAAGTATGATGATGACCCTTTCTTTACTCCAGATGCTATCTAGCTTCTAATATTGTTATGGAAATTTGGTTAGCTGAAAAGAGTGTGTTGTTCGGCAATGATGAATCTGCTTGAAGTTGAACACCTCTATCAATGTAAAATCCAGGAAAATTTGGTTTGGGCAACATTTTCTCGCCATTTAGCATTAGAACCACCAATGACATATTCGGCCTATCTTCTGGTCTTTGTTGCACACATAGTAGGCCCACTTGTATGCATCTTATGACTTCAGAAGGGTTGCAATTTTCCCTCAATACTTCATCCAATAGTTCCAATGGCTTCTCCTCAGTCCACAATCTCCATGCCTAAAATCATGGTAATGAAATTAGTAGATTGGATGTCATACAAAAATTGACTCTTTAACTAGGTTGTCTAACAATTTTGCTTACATGTCCAAGTAGATTATGGTAGTTTTCAGAATCTGAAAAATCTCTATTTCTTTTTCCACTTAACAACTCTAATACTATTACACCATAACTAAATATATCTGATTTCTCTGAGAATTGTCCATGCACTGCATATTCGGGCGACATATATCCACTGAAAATATAGACAATTTGAAATTAAAGTAATACAAACATCATATGGAGAAACCAAGTCATAATTAGTAGGGGATAAGAACTTACTATGTTTCAGCAACTTTATTTGTATTCGCTTCAACTTGATCGCCTAAAAATATTCGAGCCAAACCAAAATCTGATATTTTGGGATTTAAATTTGTATCTAATAAAATATTACTGGTTTTAAGATCTCTATGAATAATCTTCAGTCTAGAATCCTGATGAAGATAAAGAAGCCCTCGAGCAATGCCGCTAATAATGTTAAAACGTTGAAGCCAATTTAGGGACTTTCTTCTTGTTTCATCTAATCAGATATGCATATTTTTTAGCATAACACTCATAGATATATGGGGTAAGTATGATTTTGGTCCCTAACGTTGAGGGCAGAATCGAAACCGTTCCTCATCTAATTTTCGACTTAGAATCGTCCTTAACGTTTTTTTTCGTATTAAAATCGTCCTTTTAATTTTTTTTGGACAAAAATACCCTCACCACTACCAACACAATTACCTCCTCCACCACCACCACCATCAACACCAACACCACCG
>NC_029787.2:27719776-27723017 GCF_000816755.2 Arachis ipaensis
ATTATGCGTTTTCTTTTTTTTTTAATTTTATAATTTTTATTATTAAAATAGGAATAGGGGTAGTTTAGGAATAAAACAAAAAATTTTATTAAAAAGGACGATTTTAATACGAAAAAAAAATGTTAAGGACAATTTTATATCGAAAATTAGATGAGGGACAGTTTCGATTCTGGCCCTCAACGTTAGGGACCAAAACCATACTTACTCCTAGATATATTAAATTGACATAGAACTTCATACAGAAGAAAGGGTTCTTACCAAAAACAAAGTGGTCCAAACTTTTATTTGGCATGAATTCATAGATCAATATTTTTTCTCCTCCCTGAATGCAACAACCGAGAAGCTTTACAAGATTACGGTGTTGAAGTTTAGCTATTAACGCAACTTCAGTCTTAAATTCCTTGACACCTTGTTTGGAGCCTCTAGAAAGTCTCTTGACAGCAATTTCTTCTCCATTTTCCAATGTTCCCTACAATTTATCACTTGAAAATATTGTACCATTTATTAATGTACCCTAAAAAATAAAATTGTATTATTAGAAAATCTTAAGGAAAAATAGAAGTCCTTGAATTGCTTGATTCTTTCTATCACCTTGTATACTGGTCCAAAACCACCTTCTCCAAGTTTTTTGTTGCTTGAAAAGTTGTCAGTAGCTTTAGCTAAGACTGAGAAATCGAATATTGGGAGATCAACGTCTACCTGTCTTTGCTTGTTTTTCCATATATTTCTTGCTAACCCTGAAGAATGGTTGCATGGAAGAAAACAATTGATAAAAGCTGAGTCAACAAACACATAAAACTTGCACAATTCCCCCTCTTGTTTACATGGCTCTATAATATGGCAAATAATATCCTTGATGGTGTTTACCTGGATATTTAATGAGCACTATGCTGGCACATATGATTAATCCAAAAATAATCACTCCAGCTACTACAATTGCAACATTCTTCTTCTTCTTCATGTTTCCATGTTCATTAGCTGCATTATGATCAAGATGCAGAACGATTACAGAACAGCTTTCGCAGTATCTCAATTTAATGAAGTTGGCATAAGTTATATAGTTTCCTTTACATTTAATGCTGAGAAAGAAAATATATTTAAGCAGCAATTTAGCCTTTACACGTAAAAAAATTAAAGGGAATATACTATGACAATTAACATGCATCTTATTACGTCACTAGAAAAATCTAGTAAGTAGTATATCGTTTTCCAAATATGGTGGTCTGATCTTAAGCAATTAAGAACTTCAATATAATTGAGGTAACTTGGGAAATTTCTCCCTAATAGAGGTATTGATGTAAATGAATCAAGAATGAAAGAAAATGAGTAGTAGGTTAGGAGTTAGTTATTGATTCTGGTAAGCAGTTAAACCAGAATCTGTTACAGGCAGTTATCTTGCCTCTTAAAGGTATAAGCTGCTAGGAGTAGTAATATAAATAGATCAGTGTGTAATTGTACATTGACATTCAATATTATTCAATAGCAAAAGTTCCATTCAATTCCGTTCAATTCTCTTGCTGCTCATATTCAAAAACTCCGCATTACTGAAATTCTGTAACTCCCCTTATAATACTTTTCTAATAAACTTACCTTTTTTTTTTTTCATAATTAATTTGAAAAGATAAAAACTTCTCGAGGCAGCGATGATAAATCCTAACTAGCTAATTTACATATTTCACAAGAAATCAAAATGGAAAAAGAGATGAAGGATGAAAAAACAGTTACCTAACTCTGAGTTAGGGACTTTGATGAAAAGGTCTTGACCCCTTTGATTAAATTGCCTCATGTCAACAAGATGATTGAACCAAAGTAGACAGCCAGTTCCTCCATTACGGATATCCAAATTCGCATACGCCGTACAGGAACAGTTTTTCAAGCATGACCTCTGACATTCCTCAAGATTCATTGTCTTATCAAACCATGAAGAAGATGTATCCGGCAATTTCATGTTTATGTATTTCGAGAATCCGTCTGTAATATCACACTTAGACGCAGTCTTTCTAACACAACCGTTAGACCAATGTGACACATTCCATTGTTCAGGAAACTTTGGAACATAACCTTTGAGGCACTCACAGGCTGCATCATTATCAACCATATTGCATACAGAATTTGAACCACAAAATGCAAAATTGTCACAATCTTCCAGTCCCCCGGATGTGGTTGTTTTCACCTGACCTCTTCCTTGTCCCGTCCATGTAGTAGTTTGCCAAATACCTGAAGGCATCATTCGATTTATTCTAAAAGTTGATCCGTCAAGAATTTCCGACTTATAATACATTTCTTCACCGTTAAAAAAGAAGTCGCGTCGAAACATATTGTTCTGCACCAAATATGGATAGCCAGTGAAATAAAGGCCATTCCAGGACCCTTCTCTGGCATTCAATACAACCCCCTTCATTTGAATTATTTGTGGATATCCTCTGGGATCAAATTTTATAGAATAATCTCCCCGGGCCGGGTCGTCGGCGCTTTTCCAGGTTGACAGATATCTATCCAGACCTGTAACTAAATTCAATCCAATCTTCATTCCCGGCATCAATACGTCGCCGGGAAAATCGAAACTCTGCCACAGAATCTTGCTTCCATCATCTGAACTTTTCACTATAAGATTTCCCGAATCCAGGAGCTGTGCAGTTGAAGAGTTACTGTTCAAGTCTTTGGTTGAAATGTTGGAGGACCAAACACTGGTGTTGGTTGTGCCACTGAAAAGTTGGAGAGTCCCATTTTCATTGAACTTTAAGATCCCGGATTTGTTTTGAAGGGGCTTTTCTCTGTTGGCTACCCACATAACCGTTTGGTTTCCTGATGCATCTTTATAAAACACACCCAAATATCGGTTTGTTGAAGTTCCAGGGCTGAAGAAACCAACCACGAAACTTCCACCAGCTGAAACCAATGTTTCACCGTCGCGAATAGATTGATTCATTCCAAAACTATCTATCGAAGTGGAGGGTGTAACGAAGAACATTAGAAAGAAGAAGGTAAGTAACATTTTGATATAACCCACCACTGATTTGTGTTTTTACGATCAGCAGATAAGCATATTCTTGATTGGCCTCCTCTTACGGTAGCATAGAAACTAAAAGGGCGAGGACAAGTTGTGTAGTATGTTCGGACTTCTGACTTGTGACTATATATATTTGACTCAATTATATAAAGAGTAAACTTTTGGTCAAAGTTTACAACTTTTTTTTATGAAAGATATCGAACATGTTACTTGTGAGTATGAGAGAGTATT
>NC_029787.2:27727762-27738706 GCF_000816755.2 Arachis ipaensis
AAGATAATTGATAATTTATAACCACTGCACAAATTCTTTTCCTTCTCAAAAGAGGACGTTCCTCCCTAATGTTTTAAGCAAGTCTTTTTCTTATTTACCAAAGATAATTTATAACCACTGCACAAATTCTTTTCCTTCTCAAAAGAGGACGTTCCTCCCTAATGTTTTAAGCAAGTCTTTTTCAACCTCCTTATTTACCTTGATAAACCTACAATGGAGAAAACCATCATAAGAAAACAAGTATTCCCCCAAAGGTGAAGCACAAGAAAGCATAAGAAAAAACAGAAGAATCACCAATCAAGGGAGCAACCCACAAGAGAGGCTCAGGCGCCTATCCTACAACTAAGCTAAAACCTAACCTTTAGTATTACAAGCCCCACGAGGGCAATGGTGGCATGCCCGATCCACACACCGGTTTGTTTGCAATTGACAGAAATTTAAATACTTAAATGGTAAGAAAATTAAACTAAAAAGTAATCAAATGGAATTAATTAGAGTAGAAGAAAGTAAATTTAAATTCTAAAAAAGTTTGATAAAAATTAAAGATTAAAATAAAATTACTATCTTTGTTATTAACCACAACATAATAATTGTTTTATTTTTTTTTGAACGAAAGTTTTTAACACTTAGGTGGAGCAAAGAAGATAAACAACAAAAGAAAAAATAATTTCGATGTCATCTCTGGCATAGCTATCAACATGGATTATTTACCACACTACGCTGCAGCACATGAGAAAGTTTGAGCCACACAATCAACGACTCCTGTTGTCTTGCTTTGAAATATAGCATCATTTCGACGTAAATAAATGTTCCATATAGATGAGAAGAACCCAACTAGCCAAAACTTGCGCCTCTCTTTTTTCATAGGCATTGATCTCCAACTCTCAAAGTGCTCTTTTAGAGTACCGGGGGCAGTCCACACCTGTCCAAATTTCGAGATCCATGCACATCACACCTGCCAAGAGTACTCACAAGTAACAAACAAGTGTTGTATATTTTCAATATATTTCTTGCACAACATGCACATATTATCATTTTGTGGTAAGATTCTCAGCTTATTTAGCCGGTTCTTTGTATTGACCCGGCCTACCAAAACAAACCAAGTGAACAACTTGACTCGAGGTGGAACTAAACTTCTCCAAATTTTCTTTGTGAATTTGAATCTCAGAAGCTCCTCATCCAAAGTCTCTTCCTGCACGACCTGCACAAATGAGTTAGTTGAATAAACGGCTTCCTTGTCAAATTTCCACACTACTCTATCCTGCACTTCTACTATCAATTTAACAGATTGCAAGACATGAAGCATCTGGTTCAAAGTATCTATCTCCCATTGAAGTAGTTTCCTCCTCCATTGGAAGTGCCAAACCCACTCAATCCCATCCCAGAATCCGCAATCCCCAATTACTGATCATTTTTTGGTTTGAAATCAAGAAGAGTCTCGGAAAGAAGTCTTTCAACTTTCCCACTTGGAGCCATGTATCCTCCCAAAATCTGGTAGATCTACCATCCCCTACTTCCATAGCAAGGCCATCAATCATCTTCTGCCTTACATGTTGCTCTTTTATTTGCACTTGACATATGTCTCTCCACAATCCTCCTCTTTCTGGTAGTTTCTGAGTTGACAACAAGTGATTTGGGTTCAAGCTATTATAGGAGCACACAATCTTCTTCCATAGGGGACAATCCTCCTTTGAGAAACGCCACCACCATTTAAACAGTAAAGCCGCATCACGAATTACCGCATCACCCACCCTCAATCCTCCTAGCTTCTTAGGTGCCTGAATCATCTCCCACTTCACAAGAGCCATTCCAAGCCGTCCATCCTCCTTTTCCCAAAAGAACCTCCTCTGTAGAGAAATGATTCTTCGAGCAACTGCATTTGGCATCTTATACAAGCTCAAGTAATAAACATGCAGGCTATTGATTACCGACTTAATGAATACCAGCTTACTAGTCTTACTTAGGACCTTTGTTTTCCACAAGCTGAGTTTCTCTTCCACCTTATCTATAACCGGCTTCCAAGTTTTTACCAGCCGCAGATTTGCTTCTAGACTAATACCAAGATACCTCACCGGTAAGGCTGCCTCCTGACAACCAAGTAACTGACACATTCGTCTTACCCACTCCTGGCTGCAGTTCACTGGTATCAAGTTGGATTTCTCAAAGTTAATGCTCAACCCAGACATCATTTCAAAGCACCTCAACAGCCTCTGATAGTTTCTCATTGTCTCCTCCTCCGGCGGACAAAATAAAATAGTGCCATCAGCAAATTGTAAGTGTGATAACTCTATATTATCTCTTCCAACTAAGAGTGGAGATATCCGACTATTCCTAACCGCCTCCCTAATCATTCTGTTAAGCACATCCACCACTAGAACAAACAAAAACGGTGATAATGGGTCGCCTTGACGGAGCCCCCTCTCCATCTTAAAAGGTTTCGATGGTGACCTATTTACCAAAATCGAGATAGATGCAGATCTAATACACTCCCTGATCCATGCCCTCCAAGTTTTACCGATGCCCATCTCTCTAGCACAGTATCCACAAAGCACCATTTCACCCTATCATAGGCTTTTTGGAAGTCCAATTTGATGATCGCTGACGCCTTCTTTTTCAGTTTCAACCATTGCACAGTTTCACATGCAATTAAAGCTCCATCATGTATCTTTCTCCCATTCACAAAGGCACTTTGCGATTCTCTGACTAAGCCTGGCATTACACTTCTCATTCTTCGTGTCAACAATTTAGAAATAACCTTATAGACACACCCAACCATACTGATCGGTCTAATATCTTTTATCTACTTAGCCCCAATGAACTTTGGAGCCAACGTTACCCATGTGATGTTAGAGTCTATTGGTAGTCTCGCTGTCTCAAAAAGCTCATCACAGCAGCTGTGAATTCCATTCCAATCTTGACCCAACACTTTTTTATGAAATTCATGTTGTATCTATCACTCCCTGGAGCCTTAGAAGATTCACAATCCCAAACTGCCTCTTTCACTTCCATTACTGATGGTAACACCTCTAATGCTTCAGCTTCCTCCATCGCTAGCCGATTAACTAATCCATCCCTAAAGGTCATACTTGGAGAAGCTTCTTGGTGGTACAGCCATTTATAGAAGCATCGAATCGCAACTTTGATCCTTGCTTGATTCCGCACTAACCTCCCATGAATTACCAAAGACTTTATTCTGTTATTTCTTCTTCTCGCCAAAGCAATATTATGGAAGTATCTTGTATTTCTATCCATCTCATTAGCATGCCGAGATCTAGACATTTGCTTCCAGTGAACATCCTGTCTCTCATACCACTTTTCACAGCACTTTACTAATGCCCTCCTCCTTGCTTTAAGTGTACCATCATGCCGTCCACTACTAACCATATCATCCACCTTCTTTAATTCTTCCTCAAACCTCTTTATCCTCTCCGATATATCCCCAAAATGCTGCTTATGCCATCTACGTGGTGGTACAGATATCGCTTTCATCTTTTCTAAGAACTGTACATCACCTAATTTCCTTCATTCTTCCTTCATCATACTCAAAAACCCTTCATACGTGAACCATGAGTCCAAGCTACGGAACGGTCTTGGCCCGTCAAAAATTCTGCTGTCTTCCATAATCACAGGGTAATGATCCAATAACCCTCTTGGACCTCCTCTTAGACGCGTTTCTGGGTATACACAGGGACGGATGTATGGGGGGGGGGGCAAGTGGAGGCCTAGGCCCCCCAGCTTTTAAAAAAAAATAGTAGAAAGCTTAATCCAACCCAAATAAAACATAATAGCTTTTAAAATTTTTCAAATCCCTAAAACTAATTTTATTTCTTCACATTTCCTATTCCTGTGTTGTTTTCTCACAAGTCACGCGGCGCTCACCAAGTCACTATTACAGTGTCACTGCCATTCCCAAGCTAAGGTAAGTATTTAGTGTTATTTTCATATTTCAATCATATATAATATATTCATATCAAACGCAAGGTATTCATTTTATTTTTGAGATTTATTTTCTCTTATTTTTTATTTTATTTTTTAATGAAATTGATAGTAATTTAGTAAAAAAAAATTATTATTATTGATATTTAATTAATAAAAAATTTTTAGATTTTGTTTATTTATGTAAGTATATAATTTTTTGAGTTTTTTTTCAGGTAAAAAGAAATTAGAACATTTTATGATGAAAAAGCAAAGTAAAATTGATGCAATTTTTAAGAGAAAATCTACTGATAATGTTGGAGTTCAAACAAGTCAACCCTCTAATCTTATTTCACAAGAATTTCAAGTAAGTGAGCTCTCTAATCTTACTCAAAATATACATCAACATGAAACTAAAGTACCAAGATTAGAAAGAGATGTTGATATCTCTTTACTAGAAAGGGATCCAGGAAAGCGACGTCCAATTTGGCAGTATAATATCAATGAACGTGATAAGATTCGTAGAGCATACATAATAGTTGGGCCATACCAACCAACTAATATTAGCTATCCATCTTCTGGTAATAATAATCACCGTCGATATTTTCAATCTTCTTGGTTTAAGAAATTTTCAAGTTGGTTAGAATATTCACCAGAAAAAGATGCTGCTTATTGTTTGCCTTGCTACTTGTTTGGTAAACATTATGGTGCTCGCAATGATGGAAAAAATGCATTTTCAGAGTTAGGATTTAGTAATTAGAAGAAAGTAAACAATGGGGTAAATTGTGCATTTGTATGTCACGAGGGTTCTATTCCTAATTCTCCCCATAATTTATGTGTGAAATCTTGTGATGATTTAATGGCTCAATCTAAGCATATAGATAAAGTTCTTGATAGGCATAGTGATGAAACTATTGCAAATAACCGTTTAAGGTTGAAGACATCTATTAATGCTATTCGATGGCTTGCATTTCAAGCATATGCATTTAGAGGCGATGATGAAAGTCCTGGATCTTTGAATAGGGAAAATTTTATTGAGTTAATTAAGCTTTTAGCTTCCTGTAATCAGAATGTTAATAATGTTGTCCTTGAAAATGCTCCTGAAAATGCTCAATATATATCTCCCGGTGTTCAGAAAGATATATTGCATATCTTTGCTAGAAAAGTGCGTGCAATAATTCGAGAAGAAATTGGTGATTCTAAATTTTGTATAATTATTGATGAAGCAAGAGATGAGTCAAAGCGAGAAAAAATGTCTGTGGTTTTGAGATTTGTAGACAAGCACGGTTGTGTTCAAGAAAGATTTTTTGATATTATACATGTTTCTAATACATGTTCTTTGACATTGAAAATAGAAATTTCATCAGTTCTTTCTTGTCATAATCTTGATGTCCAAAAACTTAGGGGACAAGGGTACGATGGAGCTAGTAATATGCATGGTGAATGGAATGGATTGCAAGCTCTATTTCTGAAAGATTATCCTTTTGCTTATTATACATTCATTGTCTTGCTCATCGACTACAATTAGCACTTGTTTCTGCAGCCAAAGAAGTTTGTTATGTTCATCAATTCTTTTCAAAACTTACACTAATTGTTTATATTATTTTGTGAGAAACATGAAGTTGAAGTTCCTGATATGAATGCATTGCATATTCCTAGAAGAGGCCGAACTCGCAAAATTGTTGATCAAATTTCAGTGGAGCATCATTACCGTGTTAATTTATTTCTGGCTGTAATTAATACACAATTGCAAGAGCTTAATGGAAGATTCAACGATAATATGGTGGAATTGCTTAGTTTAAGTTCAACTTTAGATCCCAGAGATAATTATAAGTTCTTCAGTGTCAACAAAGAATGTGAATTAGTAGAACAATTTTATCCAGGTGACTTCAGTGACCAAGAGAAATTTCACATTAGAATGCAAGCTCAACATTATGAACTTGATGTTCCTAATCATGCTGAATTAACTAACTTGTGCACAATTTCGGAGTTATGTCAAGGATTAATGAAGACAGGAAAGTCTTTAACATATCATTTGATTGATCGTTTGATTCGCTTGGTATTAACTCTCCCTGTTTCAACTGCTACAACTGAGAGATCTTTTTCAGTTATGAATATTGTGAAGAATAGACTCAGAAACAAAATGGAAGATGAATTGCTTGCTAATTGTCTTTTGATTTACATTGAGAAGAAGATTGCTGAAAAATTTGACACAGATTCTATTATCGATGAATTTTATGATATAAAAAATCGACGTGTACCACTTTGTTAGTAAAAAGTACACATTTTTTTATACTTTAAATATATATTCTCTATCTATATATTTTTTTAATACATCTTACACTATAATTTATTTGCATATATTTTTTATATTATATATATTATTGGCCCCCCTATAACAACATTTCTGGATCCGTCCCTGGGTATACATCAAGCCATCCTAAAGAAACTAAGCTCCTATCAATACGACTGCATGACTGTCCCCTAAACCATGTGTACTTCCGGTCATTTAGCGACAAATCGATCAATTCCATATCATTTACCCATGCTCTAAAATCTTCTGCTGACGCTGATAATCTAGTCACTCCTTTCCTTTCTTCCAGGTGCAAAATTTTATTAAAATCCCCCAAATAACAGAACCGCACTTGACATAGCCCTGCAATATAACTCAATTCTTCCCACACTAAAGCCTTCTCTACTCTCTTATGCGGTCCATACGCCAGACAGATAGCACAGTGAAAATTATCTTTTACCACAATCCCTTCTACACATAGCCATGTATCCCCTTTATATTAGGTAGCCAATTTAAAAACCGCTTCATCCCAAATTAACAACAACCCTCCAGAAGTCCCGATCGAACTTAAAAACTCCCAGCAAGCTCTTTCACTTCCCCAGATACGAACTACATCCATTTTAGTCACTATCTCTTTCTTTGTTTCTATCAAACTCATCATATCCAACCTAAACTTACTTTTAAAATTCTTTAGCATACTAAATTTTCCAGCACCTCCCAACCCCCCTAATGTTCTAGGAACTGAAAATCATTTCACAAAATTATGACACACCTGTTTTCGAGTCTTTGGCCGACTCCTTCGAACTTTTTCTTTTTGCTTTGCCTGTCGCCGTTTCATAGCAATAGCTTTATTCTGCTCCTACAAGATAGCCATAATATCTTCCTCATCACTACACTGAGCACCTGACTTAACAGCTAGTTTCCAAGCCTCTTTGTTCTCTGCCATTTCCTCTTCCCAGCTCAGCCTTTGGTTGTCACTGTGAAGTTCCCTGCCAGAATCTGCGCCAACTCCAATCTCTACACCTAATTTTGTACTGTCGTCGTGATCTTTCTCTTGTTCTCTGCCCTTATTCTTAACCCAACCATCTATAACAATTTCCCCCTCCTCGCGTTCCAAATCAGTGTCGCCTCGTAATTGCTTGTCTTCATCTGGTTTGTTGTAGCTTGTCATTATACCGTTCATATTGCCACTGCCCGCAACTCCTACAACCTGGGTAGTAACAGCAGTAGTGGTTATTTCACTTGCTCCGGGTTGAGCGAGTAGTAGCAAGGGGGTTGTGGCTCAGCCCCTCTTGCTCTGCGAAGGGTGTTTCTGTCCACGGTTAGCTACCAAGACATGTCGGGGTTGGCTATATAATCGACAGATGATATCATCAGTCATAGAGCAGGCATACATCATATGCATATGTGTGTTTTGTCTGATTGTGCATTAATTAGGCTTGCCTATGTGATTATTATGCTTACCTGCTATATTTGCTACCTACTGTATCTGTATCCTACTTGTGTTTGCTTTGTTTATATTGCTTGTCTATGCACCAAAGTTTTGGAGGATTGGAGGAAGGCGGAAATTAGGGTTTAAGTTAGAAAGGAATTAGAAATAAGAACCTTAGATAACCTACCCTATTTATGGTTTTCAATTTATAAACTTTAAGACTTACATCTGAGTGTCGGAGTTCTAAGATTGCCTCTGACTTTCCCGGGACCTTATATCTTATGTACGTGGACACCTTTACTATATTGAGAACTCCCGGTTCTCATTCCATACATATATTGTGGTTTTTAGATGCAGATCAGGAGGTATCTCACTGAGCATTCTGGAGACTCTGTAGAAGCGAAGAACTCTAAGGACTTAGGGTTGTATTTTATTATATGTTTATATATGTATATAGATTCTCCATCTTATATTTTATGCTTGTCCCTCTTAGAGGTTGACTTAGAGAAACAGGTTGTCAGTTTTTCGAGTCCGGGATATTTTGGATTATATATATATATACTCTGGCCGACCTTTGCTTCGCATATCGAGCCTAGAGCTTGATTATATTTACCTGTTGGAATCCTATATATATATATCTATCTTTTGATTTTCTGTATAAGCTTTTCGTCTTATCGTTGACCATGACTTTGTACCTTCGTTTTTATTTATTGATTGTACCGTTTCTTTCAAGGCTCTTAATTATATTACTCTTGTCACATATATAAGTATTTTTACTGTTAGAGGTCGTAACACCTCACCACCTCTGATTTACGTCCTAGGCGTAAAGCTATGTGTGGTAGGGTGTTACATAAGCAAACGATGACCAACGACTCACGCCAGGCTCGAGGAAGACACATTGATTGTGTAATGAGAAAGAAGCGCGAAGCCGCGGACGACCAGAGGAAGATACGGTGGTCCCTGAGTGCAACGGATGGCAGCGACGCTGAGTCTTTCCTTGCGACGGTGGAGAGACTATAGGGTTGAGAGTTGAAAGAGAGTAGAGAGTTTAAAAATGAGGAAATCAGGAATAGCTCATGGGAGAAGCAGGATTTTTTTATCCCTAATTAGCAAACCCTAAATGACGACGTTTCACGAGAACCCGCTAGATCCTGGTTCGGTTCGATCGACCGATTCTTGACTAATTCAACGATTCAAAAGTGATTTTGAGTTGAACGGTTTTTTATACTGGACCAAACTATATTGGTGTCCGATTTGCAATTTGACCGGTCCGACCGGCTAATCTAGTTTAATTTTCAAACAATAATTAATACCTATAATACTCGTAAAAAAATAAATTAAAATAAAAAACACCAATTATGCTTATCATCACAAGAATTAACATTCAATTCTTGACTCAACACAAGACACACAAAGCTCACTTAAACATTGAAACGTCTTTTCAAGTACCATGCTCGACATAGTTTGTTGCTGCACGAGTTGACGAGTTCCCATATTTCATCAAGATCGGAATAGCAAAAAATATTCCACACAACTATGCATCCGGTAAGTTAGACATGATAAGAATATGCTAATAATTGGATAGGAAAGGTTGCATGTATTGATAACAACATGTGCTTATAATATTAGTGTTGAAGAGAATGGTCGGGTATAACTTAGAAAACCGGTAGACTTTCCTGTGTAAAATTGGTTATTTTAAGCCCGGTCTACCTCCAGTTTGATCATCCAAATTCTCCTACAAGTCAATCCATGTATTTGACAATGATCATCCAAAACTCACTTTTACACCCTCTCACAGTTAAAAAAAATAATTGAAATCCTCACCCTTCTCTTCCCTCTTTCACGGCTTCTTTCTCCAACGACAATACTCTTCCGCATGGTTACCTCCGCCACCGCACTACTATCAGTCTTCTGCCGTTGCCATTTGCTGTTTCGTTGGAAGTTTGTGCCATTCATCACAACTCGTTTGCTACATTGTATCGGAAGAATGTTACTACAATGGCCTCCATCAAAGTGTCGTTATTGGCAAAAATTCTAAATATTTTTTTTTTTGTCAATTTTAAATGTTTCTTTTCGTTAAATTTTAAATTTATTTTTATTTGAGGTTTAAATATTTTTTTTATAATAATTTTAGATGTTCTTTTTGTAATATTACAAAATTAATGGTGACAGGAAAGGCACACAAAATACTGTAGAAAATTGATGCTGGCAGGAAAACGCACTACGCGGTACAATTCACGATTGGTGGAAGAATACGAAGTGAAAGAAGGGTGACGCGTAAAATCAGCATTAAATTATCATTTTATTATTGTAAAATCAGGATTTTGTTATAAATTAATTAGCTAGTTTGTTAAGTTGTTGACATGAGGAGGTATAGATGTCAAAATGGAACTAGTAATAATCGAATGGATCAAACTATTGATTTATTGATTTAACCCAAAAATTATTAGTTGAATTGGTAGAAATTTGAATTTAAAATCATTCTTAATATTTTTTTTCATATTAAAATCGTTCTTTTTAATAAAATAATTTTTTAAAAGACAACAATACCCCCAACCCGTGCATTTTGCATTCCCTGCCACCATCGTTCATTTTGCATTCTCCACCATCGCCGCTCCTTTATTTCCACTATCAGCCATTTCTTTCCACAACAACATTAACAACAGAACATACATTCAAATTCAAGAATCCATTATCAACAACAACAGAACATTCAAATCAATAATAACACAACATTTAGCATTCAAAAAAAATTCATTCTGCATTCTCTACCACTGTCACCGCCCCTATTTCCACTATCAGCCATTTCTTTCCACAACAACAATAATAACAGAACATACATTCAAATTCAAGAATCCATTATCAACAATAACAGAACATTCAAATCAATAATAACACAACATTCAACATTCAAAAAAAATTTAAATGAACATAGAAATCAACACAAGCAAAAACACAAGCAGAAGGCAAAAGCAGAAAGCAGAAACTGAAGTAGAAACAGATGCAGAAGTTCAAGCACAAAGCCAAATCAACAAGCAGAAGCACAAATCCAACAAGAAGCCAAAGCAGAAGCTCAAGTAAAAGCAGCAAGCAGAGGCCAAAGCAAGAACCACCGGCAGCTCGTGAACGACGGAGCAATGGCGGCTGGGCAGATCGGCAGTGGCAAGAACCCAACTCAGCCTCAGATTCCTCTCTCTCCTTCGCGCGTCGCCCTCCTCGCGTCGGGCTCCCCTTCCCGGCGACGCACTCCACGGAAGCGGCAGAAGCATGCATGAATGGCGGCGATGGTTCTAGCGGCGGCTCG
>NC_029787.2:27738883-27750494 GCF_000816755.2 Arachis ipaensis
TAAAATTATAATAATATCTAACAAAATTATTGTATGTTTTTATTATATAATTAATAATTAACATTTAAAATAATAAGGAACAATATAGTGTGATGATAAGAAAGATATGTAAGCACAAAAAAAAATTTAAGTTCAAACCATATCTTTATTAATTTTAAAAATCGGTTTTTTACAAGTTTTGATCGATTCTAATTCTTAAATGATTTAAAAATTGAACCAGACCATTTAAAAATTCGGTTCATCAATTTTCTAATTAAATCAGTCAGTCTAATTCGGTTCTTATCACTATGTGAGGAGGTATTGGTTACCTAAATTTTATATATTTAAGTGTTAATTTAGTAACTAATTATTTACGCATAAATATCATAATTGGATAGATAAATATAACTTGTTAAAAAAAGATTTTATATAATTCAATGCACCATTTGACGTTTTGGAATTTGGATAGATTTAGTTGATTAATTACTATCTCGTTGCAACTTGCGATCATTGATTGAGAGGGAACCTTTGGAATTGATATTTGGGACTTTATACACCAAGTATGATGGCACCTATCTTAATTTCAAGTCTCTATGACTGTTTGATTGTTACAGGTGATATGAAAAATCAAAGCACGTGTAAAAAATGTTGGATTGCCCGAGTTACACGGCCATTTTAGTTTCCTGGCATCTATTGGTTCATTGCGTACAGAAAGAGTCTACTCATTTTTGGTTTATTGTTATTTAATTTAATTTAATGAACATTTTGTCAATAAACCAACCAGGAAAGCTCATTCGGGGCTCGTGAAAGACATTAATGGGAAACTTCAAAATGTTACTTATTTTGTTATTTCTAGTATCCTACATGAGAGGCTCGACTTCTTTACACAATTTAGGAATGAGTGAATGTATTCGTGATGGTGGCGAGACTTTGCTTTCAGCTGATGCAAGTTTCGAACTGGGTTTCTTCAGCCCTGGAACTTCAACAAATCGATATTTGGGTGTCTGGTACACAGATGTATCAGGAAAGCAAACAGTTGTGTGGGTGGCCAACAGAGAAACACCACTCCACAACAAGTCAGGGATCCTCATGTTAAACGAAATGGGGATTCTTCAACTTCGCACCGGGGCAAACGCTACTATTCTTTGGTCGTCCAAGGTATCAGACGAAGCCTTTAATTTGAGTAATTCAACAGCAGAGCTCTTTGATTCAGGAAATCTTGTGGTGAAAAGTGGGCAGGATGAGGGCAGCTTCTTGTGGCAGAGTTTTGATTATCCCTGTGACACTTTGATGCCGGGAATGAAGCTCGGACTAAAATCTGGCATAGATAGATATTTGTCAAGCTGGAAAAGTACAGATGACCCTGCAGTGGGAGAATATTCCATCAAAATTGATCGTAAAGGGTATCCGCAACTAGTTCAGATGAAAGGATCCTTCATTAACGCTAGAGAGGGCTCATGGAATGGCATTTATTTCACTGGATATCCGAATCTGCAACAGAGCATTTTTAAACGAGAATTTGTATTCAGTGATAGAGAGGTGTATTATGAGTTTGATATACTTGATAGATCAATTTTCAAAATATTTAGAGCGACCCCTTCAGGTGGTTGGGAAAACATGGTATGGACAAGTCAAACTGCGGAAACTACTACGTCCGGGGGGCAGGATGCATGCGACAGTTATGCATTCTGCGGTTCGAATTCTGTATGCAACATTGGTGATAATGTTGCATCATGTGAATGCCTCAAAGGATATGTTCCCAAGTTTCCTCAACAATGGAATGTGTCATATTGGTCCAATGGTTGTGTTAGAAAGACTTCATCGACGTGTAATAACACACAAGGCTTCTTGAGGTACAAAGACATGAAATTGCCGGACACATCTTCTTCATGGTTTAATAACGCAATGAATCTTGAGGAATGTCAGAAGACATGCTTGAAAAATTGTTCTTGTACGGCTTATGCGAATTTGGATATTCGTAATGGAGGAACTGGTTGTCTGCTTTGGTTTGATCACCTTATTGACATTCGGCAATTCTCACAAGAGGGTCAAGACCTGTACATCAAAGTCCCTAGTTCTGAGTTAGGTAACTCTTTTGTTTTTAATTCTTCATCTCCTTTTCCATTTTAGTTTCTTGTAGAATAATTAGGTAACTTTTGAGCAGGTTAAATTAATTTTAGAAGAAAGTGTGTTTGGTAGTTACCTCAATTATATGAATATTATGGTATTGCAATTAGAGATGACATGCTTAAGGTGAGACCATTATTTCCTTTATAAGGATTCAACGTAAAGAAACAATAAAACTTTGCCAATTTCATTCAATCGAGCTACTTTCAAAATTGTTGAGTAATTGTGTCCTACATCTGTGTTGATCATAATGTAGCTAATGACCATGGAAACAAGAAGATAAAGACGGTAGCAATTGCTGTTGGAATGATTATTTTTGGATTAATCTGTTGGGTTACCATAATGCTAATTAAATATCCAGGTAAACACTGTAATGATATAATCTTCCATATAGGCATTGTAAAAAAGAGAAATTAGAAAAAAAAATTTGTCCAAGCTCTACGAGTAATTGATTCATATTTTGTATCCATCCATTGTTGTTTTTCCAACCAATCAGGGTTCGCAAGAAATATAAGGAAAAATAAACAAAGACAAGATGTTGATCTCCCAATATTTGATTTCTCAGTCTTAGCTAAAGCTACAGACAACTTTTCAAGCAACAAAAAACTTGGAGAAGGTGGTTTTGGACCAGTATACAAGGTGATAAGAAAATCAACCCAGGACTTTTATTTTTCCTTAACATTTTTTTATAATACAATTTTATTTATCTTTTCAGGCTACTATAAATGGTCAAGAACTAGCAGTTAAAAGACTTTCAAAAAAGTCTGGCCAAGGATCAGAAGAATTCAAAAATGAGGTAGTGTTAATAGCCAAGCTTCAACATCGTAATCTTGTAAAACTTCTTGGTTGTTGCATTCAGGGGGAAGAAAAAATATTGGTCTATGAATACATGCCTAACAAAAGCTTGGATCACTTTGTTTTTGGTAAGAACTATTTCAATTTATATAGAAATACGTTTATGGCAATTTTTAATATTTCTACAACAAAAGTTATGCTAAGAATTGTACATAACTGATTAGATGAAACAAGAAGAAAGGCCGTAGATTGGCTTAAGCGTTTTAACATTATTGGCGGCATTGCTCGAGGACTTCTTTATCTCCATCAAGATTCTAGACTAAAGATTATACATAGAGATCTTAAAACTAGTAATATTCTTTTGGATGCAAATTTAAATCCCAAAATATCAGATTTTGGCTTGGCTCGAACATTTTTTGGTGATCAAGTTGAGGCAAATACAAATAGAGTTGCTGGAACATAGTAAGATATTTCTCCATAATTTTGACTTGTTTCTCCATATTATGTTTGTTTATTTTAATTACTAATTTATGCTTTCAGTGGTTATATGCCTCCTGAATATGCAGTACATGGACAATTTTCAGAGAAATCAGATGTATTTAGTTATGGTGTGATAGTATTAGAGTTGTTAAGTGCGAAACGAAATAGGGAATTCTCAGATTCCGAAAACTATCTTAATCTACTTGGACATGTAAGCAAAATTTTTAGAGAGAACTAAAGAATCAATTTTGGATGATTTCCAATCTACTAATTTGATTACCAGCATGATTTTAGGCATGGAGATTATGGACTGAGGATAGGCCACTGGAACTATTGGATGAAGTGATAAGGGAAAATTGCAACCATTTTGAAGCCATAAGATGCATACAAGTGGGCTTACTATGTGTGCAACAAAGACCAGAAGATAGGCCAAGTATGTCATTGGTGCTTCTAATGCTAAATGGCGAGAAAATGTTGCCCAAACCAAAATTTCCTGGATTTTACATTGATAGAGGTGTTCAACTTTAAGCAGATTCTTCATTGCCGAACAACACACTCTTTTCAGCTAACCAAATTTCTATAACAATATTAGAAGCTAGATAGAATATGGAGAAAGGAAAGGGTCGTCATCATACTTTTATGTATAAATTAAGCTGACTAGCTAACTCATTTTAGGTTAAAAAACGGTGTGTTCATGAAATTTTATACTTTTTTATTTGTTGTTTTTGCTATGAATTTTTGTTTCTCTTGTCTTTCGCATATAATTCAGACATATGTGTGTGAAATACGCAGACGTTAGTAACAAAGGCAACTATGTATACTTGCATGTTGGACTATTTCTTGTAAATTTAAAAAAAATAATAATAAGTTTTGTTTTTTAACACTAATAATTCAAATTCAAGACTTTCACGTCTATCTTTATTTCATAAAAGAAAACAAAGGGAACTATTTCTTTATTATTATTATTATTATCACCATCATCATCATCTGAGATATTATAGAACTAGTTGAATTTAATTATATCATGGCTAAAAATATATTTTTTGGAGCATTACATTATCAATATTATTATAAAAAATTTTGTTTTTGTTTCACTCGTTTTTTGTCAATTTTGATAGGTAGTGTCGAAACGAGCTTGTATCAAGATCTCAAGTATCGAGAAGCAGATACGACTTTTTTGAAAAAGAGTGAAATTACTTAATTATGGTGTCAAAGCAATTTGTGTCAAAATTATTAGTGGCAGACTTGTGAAAAACAACAAAAGAATTTTGAGGAGTTTTAGCAAATCTACAGTATTTGAGTTTGATTGACAATTTTGAGTCTTTCAAAAAGGATTTAAACTGGAAATGGTTTTCACATTGGTTTCGGGGATTTTGATCGAGTAAATATGAGTTTTATAAAAGGGAACGGGTTTAGAGTGACATTATTTTGAAGGTTTCGGAAAATGTTATAAAAAGTTGTTTTGGTTTTAAAGGAGAATGATTTGAGGGAAAGTGATTCTTGGCGTACGGTGAACTAAATATATATTGCTATTGAAGTAACTGGGTAAGTTGAGATTGTGGATTCTCTCTCTTGTTACGATAGACAAGTTGAGGTTGAGGATTTACTCTTTTGTTGTGGTGGATAAGCTTGAGGTTGAGGATTCCCTCGCTTGTCGCACCGTAAAGTTAGATAGAAGGTCGAGAATTCCCTTCGATTCAATTCTGTATTATTAATTCTAATTTTGGTTATGTTTGACTATGTTGGATTGAAATGAGTTTTGGATTGACATAGTGAGGACGGTGGTTTTGTCCCGCTCACGTAAAGGCAAGTTGAGATTGAGGATTCTCTCTTTTGCTGTGATAGACAAGTGGAGGTTGAGAATTCCCTCTCTTGCTGCGGCTGACAAGCAGGGTTAAGGATTCCCTCTCTTGTTACATCAGGGAATTGAATGGAGAAGGTTGATGATTCCCTTCGATTCAATTTCTAGCTGTGGTATGAATAAGTTAGGCTGAGGAGTCCCTATCGTTGCATCATAGTCTCTCTCTGAAAGGGAGGTTGAGGATTCCCTTCGTGTTGAGAGACTATGTCCGGGTTAGCTACCGGATGTGTTGGGTTCTGGCAGTTTAACCGACACGTGACCTCATGGCCAGTAAGACAGGCATGCATCATATGCATCTATGTGACATTGTTTGGGTGTGTATATTGTACTTGATTTGCCTATGTAAATAATTCTGTTTAACTACTAATTCATATACTTGATGTAAATGCTCTTGATTGTGTTTGAATTGCATTACTTGTGATTGTGACTATTGTTTCGGATTATGGTGGCTGGAGTGTGATTTGATTTTGTGTTACGCCGAAGGCCGTGATGTGATATTGTTTTGGGCTGGAGGCCGTGATTGGATGAATCAGTGATAAGTTTGATGAAATTACTCCTTTTGGTATATATAGTGAAAGATTACGAGATATTATGTTTAATTGGAATTTTTATAAATTCAAAATATGAATTTGGATTTTGGGTAATTAACTAATGGTTTTCGAAAAGGTTTGGGTTTTTGGATGATTAACAGTTGATTTTCAAAAAGATTTATAAGACGAGCGATGATTACTGAAATCGAAAAACAATTTTCTTTTAAATATCTTCTTATGACAATTCTTAAAAACTCCTTCCTGAAAATTAATGAGGACGATATTCTCACTCCCCTTACAGATTTTTCTTTTCAGAATGGACGAAGAGTTTAAGAAGTTTCTTTCGAGCACCTGATTGTATTCTATATTATTGTATATACAGTTATAGTCTTCCCTCGTCTTTATTATTATATTTTGTAAGAGGGATAGGAGTTGTAGTGATATGTATGCTATTACTATTTATAAGTTACTTGTATGCTATTACTATTTATGTGTGTGTATGTGGATTGTGATTTAAATTGGGTTATATATGCATGCTTGATTGAAACGAAAAAGTATTTTCGATTTTTAAAGAAAACAGCGATACGGTTTCGAGTTAAAGATTTATATCTTATTATTAAATATATTGAAGTTGCCATATTCTCGCTATCAGAGTAGTGCAGCCGGAAATGTGAAATTTTGATAATGAAGGTGTTATAGTAAGCATTACTGATAAAACTGTATAAACTCATATTCATGTAGATAAATTTTAGAATAATAACGCAATTTTTCACTAACTACTCTTTTAAAGTCATAAAATAAAAATGTGTAATTGCATAATACCGTACAATTCTTTTAAACCAGCAATGTGTTGAATAATTAGTAGGTTCACCCTTGTACTTTTTGTCGTTGTACTTTATCTAGCTTCTAACACTGTGATGGAAACTTCATTTCGCGACATGCAATTTTCCAACAAAGCATCTGATTCAGGTATGGTATCTCTTTCAATGTAAAATGCAGGAACTTTTGGATTGGGCAATAATTTTTCACCATTTAGCTTCAAAACAACAGATGACATGTTAGGCCTATCTTCTGGCCTTTGTTGAACGCATAATAGGCCAACTTGTATGCATTTTGTTGCTTCGGAAGGTGTGAACCTTTCCCCTAATGCTTCATCTAGTAGTTCTAATTGTCTTCCTTCACTCCATAGCCTCCATGCCTAAAAGAGAAGCAAAGAAATTAGTGTATTATTAGTGAGTAATTAAATATACATACCAATTAGTTAGATAATCAAGTTATTGTGCGTACGTATCCAAGAAGATTATGACACTGTTCTGGATCGGAAAATTCTCTGATCTTTTTTCCACTTACAATCTCTAAAACTATCACTCCATAACTGAAGACGTCTGATTTCGTAGAGAAATGCCCACGTACAGCATATTCAGGAGGCATGTAACCACTAAAATATTCATTTTTCAAGCAAAAGTTAGTTGCATTTCAATGACATTAGAAAATAATAGAAGAAAAATGATAGCTTACTATGTTCCAGCAACTTTGGTTGTATTTGCCTCAATTTGATCTCCTAACAATGTTCGAGCTAAGCCAAAATCAGATATTTTTGGATCCAAATTTGCATCAAGTAGAATATTGCTGGTTTTTAGATCTCTATGAATAATTCTTAACCTAGAATCTTGATGAAGATAAAGAAGTCCTCGAGCAATGCCACAAATAATATTGAAACGCTTAGGCCATTCCAGCAGGTGCCTTCTAGTTTCATCTAGCAGCCATCAATTACAAACAAGTATGTTTAGTATATATACCAGTTGCAATACTCCAAAGTATCATAACCAATGTATAAACAGTAAGAAACTATCATAAATATTTTAGTGCAAATGATAAAGGCTCAAACCGAAAATAAAGTTGTCCAAGCTTTTATTGGGCATATATTCATAGATCAACATTATGTCTTCTTCCTCTATGCAGCAACCAAGAAGCTTTACAAGATTACGATGCTGAAGTTTAGCTATCAACACCACTTCATTTTTAAACTCTTCCAATCCTTGTCCAGAATTTTTCGAAAGCCTTTTCACAGCTAACTCTTGACCATTTGTCAATGTGCCCTGAAGATCTTTCATATTCACTAGTTAGAAATTTTTTTATTAGAAATGAAATTTATGTTTTTGGATAAGTTGTATTTATTTATTTTTTACCTTGTATACTGGTCCGAAACCACCTTCACCTAGTTTGTTACAGCTTGAGAAGTTTTGAGTGGCTTTAACTATGACTGAAAAGTCAAATGTTGGTAGATAAATCTCTTCTTTTTTCAGTATACTTTCATAATGCTTCCTGTAAATTAATCTTGCTACCCCTGATTGGTTGGAACATAAAATGAATAAGTAACTACTATCATTAAATGTGGACTAGATCTTAATTAAATTACGCTTAGGGCTGCTTAATTTCATGTAAAATGTACCTCGCTTTCTGA
This sequence comes from Arachis ipaensis, assembly GCF_000816755.2. Taxonomy (NCBI): domain Eukaryota; kingdom Viridiplantae; phylum Streptophyta; class Magnoliopsida; order Fabales; family Fabaceae; genus Arachis; species Arachis ipaensis. The sequence continues at coordinate 27,747,120 of NC_029787.2, forward strand.
GTATCAATGCGCAGGCACATGTTAATCCAAAAATAATCCCACCAACTGTTATTCCTATTATCAGCATCATCTTCTTTCTGCGGCCATTATCTGCAACATAAATATATGAAAGATGCACACATTATTTGATTAATCACCAATTATTAAGTTACTAATTTCTTATGACTAAGGGAATATGTATTTAAATTATGTTTTATTGCTTGAGGAAGTTGGAATTAAAAAAAAAAATAAAAGTACAACTAACAAGCATCACTAATATAACTTCCTTGATATTAGTTAGCATAGTCTGGTAATTAATCCTTGTATATTACTGCCTTTGATGTTCACTGTCTACATTGAATTTTGTAACATTCATGATATGAGCCTTCAATTATATAAGTTACTCTTTTCTGCCCCTATGGTAATAGGACAAGATACAACATAGAAATTGATCTTAAAAAGGAAATAGAACACAAATAAAAACATTTAACAAAGAAAAGAAGGCATAGTATGAAGAAGGGCATAAGCATCCCACGTTAACAGGATCTGGGAAAAGGGTTGCACTAAAGAAGTATAATGTATGCAGTCTAACCTGATAATTACATGAGTAACTGTTTCCACTGCTTACTCAACCGCTCCAAGGCTCCAGTAGGTGAATGGAGAAATTAAAATATAAAATTTTGACGGGTAATCTTTCTTGAGTGATGTCCAAGTATAAAATGCATTAAACTAATGATGAGAAAGAAATGGTGAGTACCTAGTTCAGAAGCAGGGACTCTGATATAAAGATCTTGTCCCCCTTGAGTGAATCTCCTCATGTCAACCATATTATCAAACCAAAGTAAACAGCCACTCCCTCCATCAAGAACATACAAGTTCGAATAAGAAGTACAAGAACAATTCTCCAAACACTTGTTTCGACAATCCTCAAGGCTCAAGATCTCACTGAACCATGAAAAAGAAGTGTCCGGCAATTTCATCTCTGTATATTTCCAGAACCCATCACTGCTACTTCCATTGACACAATCAGATTTAACATTCCTCGCAACACAACCGTTAGACCAATACGATATATTCCATTGTTCAGGAAACTTAGGAACATAGCCTTTCAGGCATTCACAGGTTGGAAGATTACCATCGAGAATGCATACAGAGTTGGCACCGCACAAAGCGAAGCGTTCGCACTCGTCTTGAACACCGGTGGAGATGACATTTCTGGTGTTACTCTGATTAGTCCAAGCATAAGTTTGTCCTAAGCCAGAAGCTCTTAGTTTATATATTGAGACAATTGATTTGTCAAGTATATCGCATTCTAAAAACACTTGTTTATCATTCATGAGAAATCGTTGTCTATATTGTGACAGTTGATGAGTTGGATAACCTGAAAAACCCACTCCATTCCAAGATCCTCCTCTGAATATCTTTTTTGATCCCTTGAATGTGAAAAACTGTGGATATCCTTTTGTTACTATTCTTAGAAAATACTCTCCTTCGGACGGATCATCGTCGCTCTTCCAAGATGATAAGAAATATTCTTTTCGAGTTACTAAGTCCCATCCGATCTTCATTCCTCCCGGCACGAACGTATCGCCTGGATAATCAAAACTCTGCCACAGAAAATCATTTCTCTCCTTGGTTTCTGTATTCTTCAACACAAGATTTCCCGAGTCCAAGACTTGCGCGATTGGATTACTCGATTTCCCCGGTGTGTTGTTGGATGAGGACCAAATTGTGCTGTTTGTGCCATTGAGAATCACAAGTGCACCGTTTTGGTTGAGTTTCAAAACTCCGGAATTGCTCTCAAGTGGTATTTCTCGGTTGGCAACCCATATAACTGTTAAAGGGGACACATTATTGTACCATATACCTAAGTATCGGTTTGTTGAATTTCCAGGGCTGAAGAAACCAACTTCAAATGTTCCACCTGAAGAGACTAAGGTCTCGCCGTCTTGAAGAGATTGATTCAGAGCTAAACTAGTAAAACTACCTAGTGAAGTGGTGGTTCGTATGAAGGAGAGAGGAAGAAAGAAAATAAGTGATAACATGATGGTGTTGTCCATAATTATTTTGATTTTTCCTCAAAGCAATAATGGCTGCTTTCTTGGTCACTGTACTAGGGAAAACGGTTATGAAGATGTGTAAGTCTCGGTTAGATAGCATAGTTCTGATTAGGCATGAAAATAGGATGATTCCATCATAATTAATGCTTTTAATGAGGAGAGAGTTTTAAAGAGTGCTCATGAATGAGAACAAACCTTAGTTGCTTTATTTTTGTACATATGATGTACAATTTATTAATGAAAAAGTATAAGCGGATAATAATAAAAATATTATAGGTATGCAGATGATTAAGTTGATTTATGGGTAAACTAGGAATGATTCTGGATGAGTAAACGCGTCCATATGTTGAATGAACATTGTTAGTCTCCAATCTCCATTGTCGTTAGTGAAAAAACTTTTTTCCCAAGTCAATGAGAAAGTCCGTGCGGCAACAATAAACAAATAATGTAGTGGTGGTTGGTTTACCTGAAATAGCGTGTCATGTTAAAAATAAAAAAAATTAACATAATTAATTTAAAATTTTTAAAATATAAATTTAATTAAAAATATTTTAAAAATTAATTTAAAAAATAAATAATTTTTTTAGGACTAATCTAATAAGTTACTCTTCTTTAATCTGTTGACAATTGACATCGTCAAACTTTATAATTGAAAAGATTGTCTTTGAAATCACTAAGATGATTCGTACGTGTTATTGTACGATAGGCCGATCGAAAGGGTTTCTACTTTCTACTCTATCTTCAACATTCAAGTATTCAACAAGTCACGAGTGTCTCAACCTTGATGATTCCCGTGTTTAATGTTACAGAAATTAGTCAGTTATTACTCTTAGACAGTAGTATTCGCAAACTAGCTATAATTAACTACGGAATTACAGAATAGAATTTTTACTCTAAGTAATTTTTCTAAACTCAAAATATGACTAATTTTTTTTTATATGGAAAAAATATTGGTGTTTTTATTAAAAATGAAATTATTTGGTGTAATTATAGATGAGTGGATTTTGTAGGTGAGAAGTTAACACGTGAAGAGCGTTTTGCAATAAGTGGGGGTGTATTGAACACGTGGCAACATCCCAACCAATACACAAAAAATATATTAAATATTTTCACAATAATATAATACACTTCAAATGTCACTATTCAACCAAAACACCATCTTCACTTCTATATTAAAAATAATTTCTGTCAAAATAATTGTAATTTATTTTTTTAATTTTTTTTCAATACAATTTCTTTATTTTTATATGTTGTTTTATTTTATATTTGTCTTTTTTTTAATTTTTTTTAATTTTCTGTTTCTTTAATTTCTACAATTTAATTTTGTCTTTGACAC
>NC_029787.2:27750790-27759388 GCF_000816755.2 Arachis ipaensis
TTACTTGTTGATTTAATTTTATTTATAATTTATCTTTTATTATTAACCCACGTTTCTTAAATTACTTTTTTAACTATGTCTAAATAAACAACTTGAAAAATAATAGTTGTTTGCCTTTTTATACGAGCGATGGCCATAATTAATTTCTTATTTTAAAATTGATAAAAACACACACACACAAAGATATATATTTCATATACAGAAAAGATTTGGTTATTTTGTAATAAAAATTTTATTCGAGGACGAATCTTTTTTGAAGAGGAGGAGAATGATACGTGCTTCAAATGTTCGTGATATAAAGAGTTCAAGAGTTATTTAGAAGATATTTTAGTTTACATTTTTAGAATATTTTATTTAATGTATTTTGATTTTTGTTTATTTAATTACTAGATTGGGCCTTATGTTTATGGGCTTTAGGGTTTTCTTTGTTTTAACCTAATAAGAGGTTATAAATACCTCCTTAGCTATTGCAGTAGTAGCATAGAATTTTTAGAGGTTTTAAACCTTTTTGGTTTCGTGATGAAACCATGGTGTGGACAATTGAGGTTGAGGAGTCCTTCTCTTGTTACATCGGGGAATTGAATAGAAGGTTGAGGAGTCCCTTCGATTCAATTTCCAAACTATGGCGTTGACAAGTTAGGTTGAGGAGTCTCTTTCTTGTTGCGTCAAGAAATTGGGTAGAAAGTAGAGTGATTCTCTTTGTATTCAATTTCAATCTATCTTTTTTATTGTTATTTCAATTCCAATGTAATCTTTTTATTCAGTTTAAATTCTTATCTTCTTGTTTATCTTTTATTTCCGTATCATTTGGTATAAATAAATATATAATGATTTCTAATACTCAGAAAAATTTTAATACCATAAATATTTACTTTATCTATAAATATAAGCCACTTTTGATAAAAACCTGTATATTTAAAAAAGAAAATGCTAGTAAACCAATCCTTTTTAGGGAAGAAGAGGAAGCTAACTTTTGTTCAAATACGAAACAAATGTAAGAAAAAATATTGAACATCTAATATTTTTCTATTAAAAAATTACGAGTGAACTTCAAGTATATTTAAAATAATTATTCGTAAATGGTTAATTCAAAATCAAAGATACTCTAATTATTCGTTGTACATACCAAAAGGGTCAACTTATTTATCATATTCCGTTGAATAGAGTGTAAGTATATCTTTTTTAGCGTTATGTTTTTTAGTTTTTACAAGTTGCTGCTATACTAATAAACTACTTCAAAATACCGTCATCATCATCATTTTTCTCTTTACTTTTTTCACTCTACCACCTCCACTGCCATCAACATTGCCGGCAAGAAGAAGAAGACTTTGCCGACGAAAAACGACGCAGCGACAGCAGTGGCAACCCGCAACCCCTTCCTCCTTCGCATCGCTTCTCTCTCATTCTTCTCCGACGAACCAGCGGCGACAGCACCTCCTTCACATCGCTTTTCTCTCTCTCTCTCTTCTCCAATGAACCAGCAACCCAGCGGCGGAGAACCAGCTACCCAACGGCAGCAGCAACCCGTCCCTCCCTCTCTTCGCATCGCTTCTCTCTCTTCTCCAATGAACCAGCGGCGGCAGCGCCTCCTTCGCATCGCTTCTCTCTCTCTCTCTCTCTCTCTTCTCCAATAAACCAGCGACAGCAGCGACGACCCTGCAGCAGCAACGGCGGCCCTACAGCAGCAACCCATCTCTCCTTTCTTCGCATCGCTTTTCTCTCTTTCTCTTCTCCAATGAACCAGCGGTGATCCAACAATAGCCTTGTAGCGACAATGGCAACCCAGTGGCAATACTGTCGCTGCGTCGTTTTTCTCCGGCGAAGCCTTCTTCTTCTTCTTCTTCTCACCGGCAATGTTGATGGCAGTAGAGGTGGTGGGGTGAGAAAGGTGAAGAGGAGAATGATGATGACGAGAGTATTTTGGTCCAATAATTCGGAAAATGATGATTTTAAAGCGTTTTTAAACATTGAAGATAATTTTAATAACGAAAAAAGGTTGGAGACAATTTTGATTTCGACCCAAGACGTTAAGTACGAAAATAGTACTTAACCCTTATTATTATTTGCTTTCTTTTACTCTTTCTTTTTGTTATCATTTTGTCATTATTGTTATTATATTGTTCGTAATTTTTATTTAATTTATTATCACATTATTCTATTTTTATTTGGTGTGTTATTATATTCACTGTTATTATTCATATTATAATTTGTTTTATTAACATAATATATTATAAAATTTGATATAATTTATATAGATAGTGTAGCTCCAAAATTAAATTCAAACAAAAATTCTAGTAAAATGAATATTAAAAATGAGAATGTAACAAATGGAGAAGTAAAAACTGTAAAAGCAAAATAGAAATACTTAAATATTTTAACTGTCTATGTGAAAAAGATACAAGATGGTAATAGGCTTAATAAATATTTCAATAAAATTGGTTGAAAAAATCTACAAAAAAAATTAGAAAGAGAACATATGTGCATAGACAAATAAAAAATAAATGAAATGCTCTTAAATCTTATTTTTAATTATGGGCGAAATTAGTTGGATAAGAGATCGATTTTAGTTGGGATCATGAGAAAAAACAGTGTTAACTTCTAAATCTTGGTGGACTGATAAAATTAAGATATGTTAATTTTGCATGATAAAATAATACATGAGTTAATTTTATTTTTAAAATTTATTAGATGTCTTTTTATGTTTTTTTTAATATTTTAAACAGATTAATCTAGAATTCGCTAAGTTTAAGAATGAAGGTCCTAAATTTTTAAATAGACTTGAGCAATGTTTCAAGAACATCATATATAGCTACTGGTTATGGTGCTTGGACGCCACCGGAAGATCCAAATCCTGAAGAATTTAATAATCAGAACAATGAGAATTTCGAGAGTAGAGGTGACATTAATAATACAAATGAATTGTTTAAAGAAGACATTACTAATTATACAGTTGTTCAAAGTCCTACTAGAAAGAAAAGAAGGAAGACTTTTAATAAAAAAGTTAGAAAACGAGCTGGAATAGCATCTAGATTACAGGACTCACTTGATCATATTTTAGTTGGTGTGGAGTCAAAAGCTGCAAACAAGGGAGATGATCCTTTCTCCATAGAAAATTGTATCAAATTGCTACGCAAATTACCTGGCCTACAACCATATAATCCACACTTCTATTTGAAAATTAGATTAATGGTTAAGCCATAATATAGAGAAATTTTTATTGCATTGAGTGATGATCCTAATCAACAACTTGGATGGCTAGAATCTTTTAAATTGGATGACATGAACCCGTCTCTAAACTTTATTTTTAAAATTTTCTTTCTACATGAATTCTTATTATCGTTATTGTTGAACTTTAATTTAGTGACAATGTTATAATTTGTGTTTTGATTTTATATTTTGAAACTTTAATTTAATAATGACATTATGGATAGTATTTTTTTATTTGTTATCTTATTTTTCATGTTAATTTAAATTATACAAGATGAGTGGTTATAAAACAGATAATGATACTGAATATGAAGCTTCTGAAAAAGATTACGAGTCAGCTGCTATATTAGCTATTTGTGAAGTTGCCAATTATTACTTGCAATATATCTCCAAACAAGAGAAAATGATTTTAAAACTATCAGGATATCAATGATTATTAGAATTAAAGGAAGAAAATAAAATGTGATTTTTTGAACAATTTAAAATTAAAAAATTAATGTTTAATCATTTATGTAATGACTTAGTTCTCAATTATAGTTTAAAATCTACACGAGGTGTTAGTGGAGAAGAGATGGTGCAACATTCTTATACATGCTTGGGCAAGGAGCTTCTTATAAAATGTTAGAGGAGCGATTTCAGCATTCAGGTGAAACTATATTTCGTCAATTTCATCATGTCCTATCATGTGTGAAGAAATTATCAAAAAACATAATTAGACCTATTGACCCTAGTTTTAGAAACACACCTAAATATATTATAGATAATGATAGAGATTGGCCGTATTTCAAAGATTGTATTAAAGTTATAGATGGTACGCATATAGCAATTCATGTTTCTCAAGATGAGCAAGTGCGATTTATTGGTAGAAAAGAAAATACTACAACAAATATAATAGCTGTGTGTGTGATTTTAATCTGTGTTTCACATTTATATGGGTTGGTTGGGAAGACTCTGCACATGATACAAGAATTTTTGTGGAGACTCTTCGAACGAAAAAACTAAAATTTTCACATTCACCAGAAGGTAAGTTATACATTTAAGTTTATTTTGAGGTTACATTCATTTTTACATTAACATATGACTTAATTTTTTAAGTTTATTTTTTAATGTATCTCAGGTAGATATTACTTAGTTGATGTTGGTTATCCAACTTTTAAGGAATCCTTAAGACCTTATCGTCATACAAGATTTTATATTCCAACATTTAGACTAGCACCAAACTTTAGATCAAACAATGAAAAGTTTAACTATTGTCATTCAAATTTAAGAACAGTAATTGAAAGTACTTTTAGAATATGCAAAGCAAGATGAAAGATACTACAAAACATGCCATTAAGAGCCAAATTTAAAATCCAGCGTGATATCATTGTTGCATGTTTCACACTTCATAATTTTATAAGAATGATGGATTCTAATGACATAAGTATTTTGCAAAAATTTAAAGATATTATTTCATTACAAGCTAATGAAGATGATGGTACTACGGTAAAAAAAATGGATCAACAAATTTTGAAATTAATAAATGGGAAAAACCAACACAAGAAGATGTTCGGACAATGGAAAAAACAAGAGATAATATAAGAATTCCAATAATTTTGAGAGTAATTAAAATAATTTAAAATTAGAATTTATTAAATACCATCTTTAAAATGATGTTAGATTGTTAGTATTAATCAATGTTTTGAAAATCGGATCGAATTGGCCGGTTGAACCGGTTAAACCGGGAACCGATGAGAGAAACGGTCCGGTCCTCCTTCTAAAACCGCCAATTTCAAAACCGTTGGAAAACTGGAAAACCGGAAGAAAATCGGTCGGTTGGGTCGGACCGGAAACCAGCCGGTTCTTAAAAAAACAAACCCACGCCGTGTCACTTACCCCCCTCCCCCAAACGCCTTCGCGAATCAAATGCCCTCAGTCCCTCACCACTCACCAACCCTAGCTTCTTCAAGAATTCAGAACCCAAACCAAAAACCTAGCCTCTTCAACGGATTCGACGCCGCCGCTCGTCGTTGTAGGCGCCTCCGCGGCCTCCTCCTCCCCCCTGTTCCAAACCAAATCCCTAGCTCGGCACGTCGTTGTCGCGTCGTCTTCTAGCTTCGCTGTTCAAGGCTTCGAGTTCGAGATGCTTGCCGTGGTGTCGCCGTCGTCGTCTTGCTCTCAGTTGAAGGTTAGTGGCACTGTTTAATGATTCCCTATGCTCTGTTGAGTCTGTGTTGAAACTTGAATGTCTGATAATTAGTGATTTCTGAATCTGAAATGACGTAAATCATTAGTTTTGTGTTGTTGAAATTATGTTGTTGAAATGGATTTGTTATGTTGCTGGCCTGCTGCTGCCATTTTTTAATTTTTGAGTATGATGTTTCTGAATTTTTGTTGAAATAGTTATTGATTTGAAGGTTAGGGTGATTATTTGTTCTGGAACTGAGTCTGTTGTTTCACTGCCTGATGGGAAAGTAAGTTCTCCCCATCCTCCATTGGATTCGTCCTGCTCGTCGCCCTCTTGATGGTTAGTGACTTTGGTGTGCACTTGTTCTTCATTTTTCGTTTTATTCTCTGACTCTTTGTTCTGAAATCAACAAATCATTAAATGATTATATTGATTATGGGGTTTTGTGTCTTTGTTCAAATTTGCATAATGTCCCCGGAATTCTTTGCTGAGAACAAGAACATTGCAGGATTAGATAATGTAGGAGTGGCGTGTCTGATTTTTATGTTTCTATTGACTTTGTGATTTGTTTGTATTTATATTATGTGGATTTCATATCAGCCAGGAAAATCTCTTTATACTACTGTTAGAGAACTCGTGGAGAATTCGCTTGACTCAGCGGAATCGATATCGGAGCTTCCGGTAGTTGAGATAACCATGTGAGTTTGCATTTGAAAGTACAATGAACTAGTAAATGATTGATTGTTCCATGCTGACATGGTTGTTGCAGTGAGGAGATAAAGAAAAGCAAATTTAATTCTATGATCGGTCATATAATTATATACAAAGGCACACGTTTTTAAATGTTTATTTGTAACCATATTCTTGCCAAGTTTTTCTTCTTTGTATTGATGTGCCATTGTTGTAACAGCTATTTGTTGCAAATCAAAAGAAACCAGCTGACATCGTGGGCATACTTGTGGGCATACTTGTTACAAACAGAAGCAAGCTTCTGAGGTTATTGGGTGACTTAAAACTCGATAAAGGTATAGTAGGGAATTTACAGCACTTGTTTTTACTGAATCATGTTCCCATTATCACATTTATTGGAATTTTGTGCAGAGGACGAATAGTTTGAAGCTGACAAAGCAGAAGTTATGAAGGAAATTGCCGCTCTGGAACCTAAGGATCGCCCTTGAGCTTAAGATAGTGTCAAGTGGCAGATTGTGTTGTGGCATTTTGCTTACTGAAATGTCTCTTGCTATAGTTTTTTAAGTGTCCATCGACTTGAGACGAGCTCTTCACTCAAATTTCAATGATTCCATTCTGTAATTTAATTTCCATTTTGTAAATTAACTGACAAATAAGTTGCTAAAATGAGCCACAACTAGAACTAGGGTATGGGGCTATGGGCACTGGTGGTTTTAGAAAGATGTGGGCAGCAGCCTGCCTTGACTCCTTTACCATCAATTTTTGAGTTTATAAATTGTTGGAGCTGGAGGTCATGCAATCTTTGACCGTCTACAAGTTTGTGACTTGTTGAACCTGAATGATGGCTGTTTCTGGTGTCTGCGTACTTCACGGTCAACACTAGCTGATTTTTAAGGTTTTGATGATTGATAAACCATGATGTTGGGATTTAATATTTAGATATGCTTTTATTACTATTTAACTTTTGAGTTTTGATTTTGATAAGATCATATGTATTTGGTTGATGATATTTTATGTAGTGTTTTAAATTTCAAAGATATTTTAAGATTTATATTAGATTATAATTATATTTTAGGATGTGTATTTATAATTTTTTATTATTCTATTCTAAAACGGTTTTTTCGGTTGAATCATTGGTTAGACCGGTAAACCAGTAAACCAGTAACTAGAGTAGTTTAATGACCGGTTCGATTTTCTGAACCTTGGTATTAATTAATAAAGAGGTACTGTATCACTTTAAATAAAGATTAGTAAAATGCTACTACTTGTATAATCCATTAAATTCTCATTAAATGAATATTGTAAAATTATTACAATCTATCTATTCTATTATATAAAAATTAAATTTCTGCATTTAATAGTAAAGCTGACGTGATATGCTTTTGAGAGTGTTTTTCAATTTATTTCTTTTAATTCTCTAAAACAAATCAATTATAACTAATGAATAATATTAATTAATTAATTTGATTAGACATTTAAATCTCACAATTTATTATAATTTATATAAATTAATTAATTTATTTAATTATATTAATTATTTGATTTGATTAGAGTAAATATCGAATTATTTAATAAATAATAAATATGATAACGAAACATATAAACCATGAGCCTTGAACTCCAAACTTGGAAGACCCAAAGAACGAAAATCGTAACCCTAATCTACAAAACACAATTCGTATACCCTTGAGAGACGAAACGATATAGACAAATTTCTAAAAGACAAATCCTGAACCGTAAAAAGTCAGTTAATTTGGTTATTCTTTTTTGGAACAGTACACAGCAAGATTAATTCTAGAACCTGAACCCCGCAAGCGGAACCCAGAAACTCGCAACCGTGAAAACGGTGAACCATGGTCTGGGAGCCAGAGAACCAAATTAAAAAAATTGGATTTTTACACTTAATGATGGAGCTGACCTGGCATGTTTCTGAGAGTGTTTTCGATTTATTTCTTTTAATTCTGTAAAGTAAATCAATTATAACTAATTAATGATATCAATTAATTAATTTGATTAGACATTCAAATTTCACAATTAATTATATCAATTAATTAATTTAGTTAATTATATTAATTATTTGATTTGATTTGATTAGAGTAAACATCAAATTATTTTAGTAAATAATAAATATGATAATGAAATACATGAATTAATTTAATTAGTTTATTTTTTTCAATGTCATCTATTTATACAAGATCATAATGTATTTTTTACTCATTTGTTTTCTCTTTTCTCTCTTTCTCTCTTCCTCTCTCTTGTGTTTAGAGTACAATTTTTGTAATTTATTTAATTTTTATTTCTTTTATCTCTACTTATACATTTTATTTTATTTTTTTAATTTTGTCTATTTTAGTTGCTCATTATTAGGTGTATCTTTTTTTCCTTCTAACTTTTGATTAACAAAAGAGATGTATCTTTTTTACGATGTTTTTAAATAATTTTATTTGTAATATTCTCTTTTGTCATGTGTACTTTATGTGTTTAAGGAGTTGACTTAAAGTTATAATATAATATATAAAATTATAATATAATTT
>NC_029787.2:27759433-27773110 GCF_000816755.2 Arachis ipaensis
ATTATTATTATTATTATTATTATTATTATTATTATTATTATTATTATTATTATTATTATTATTATTATTATTATTATTATTATTATTATTATTATTATTATTATTATTATTATTATTATTATTATTATTTAGTTATATTTATTTGGCCGAAGCCATTAAGATTTGTATTATATTATTACAATATTATATTATTACTTGTTTATAACATGACACATGCTCTTTTTTATATATAACCAAATGAAAGAATTAGAAACGTGGCTTATGTGCTCTTGTGCATATATATATACATACATATAATTGTTACACATGCCACTCTTAATTATTAATCAATGACACCTAATGAAGCATTAGCCACCACAAATTATCCATTCATTCCTATCAGCCTTATCACTATCATTTCTTTACTCTCACCACCGAATTGAACTTGGCAAAAAAAAGAAGAAAGAAAGGCCGAGAGAGAATGTGAGCTTTCATGGAAACCAAGAGTTTTTAGTTTCAATTTCTTGTGATCCGTAATTCCAATAAAAAATCTAATCCAATAAAAGTGTTCGTATTTTCTTTCTCTACATGTTGGTATTACTTTGATCCGGTAAAAATTGACGGTGACGTAGCTCTTCTTTCCCTTGAGTTCGGCCAACTGGAGTTCTAGGAGGCACATATGATTTCTGACGCTTTCCTCTTCAGCAGCTCGATAAAAAAGTTTCTCCAAAGTTTTCGTTGATTTTGATTTCGTATGAAGGTAGGGAATTTATTTTTAAAGATAAACGTTTTTAATTTAGAATGCCTACAAAATTAATTGAATAATTGCAAATATATCTATATCTATATATATATATATTAATTAAAAGATTTGGTTTTGGAAAATTAAATTATTTAAAATATATTTAGTTAAGAAAAGATTTACTCTATTTTAAAGTTTGATTTATTAAGAAAAATATAATGTTTTAAACCCAATCTTTTAAGGAGAGATTTTGTTTTAAGTAAAGATTTGAGCTCGGTTTATTAAGAAAAGGAATCTCTGTCACAGGAGAGCAGAGAACAAGAATTTAAAGAATATATTAATTAATGAAGTGTCTGCCACAGGAGAGCAGATGTGATATTGTTTGGGCCTTAGTGCCAAATGTAAAGTGGGGACGTCCACACACTGAGAACTATTTTCCAGATGTACGCTTATTGATTTGGAAAGTCACACTGATGCGGCCTAGCCATACGACTTATAAGCACACTGATGCATCTGGAAAGCCATACCAGCTGGGACTTGTGCCTGGGTAATGTCGGGAGCGAGTAGACAACCGACACATGAGCTCATGGCCTGCGTTAGGAATAGACATGCATCATGTTGTTTGCACATTTGCATTTGATTGCGCTTGCTTATCTTATTACTTTGTGATTATATTGTTTGTCTTGTTGTGACTTGCTTGTACATTGAATTGAATCTCTTGCTTGCACTACTTGTTTGTAAGTGTATTAAAGTGATTACGAGTTGACATTTGACTGAGGATTAACTATGTGGCTGAGAGACAGAAAATGTGTCTAATTTTATATTTAAGTTTTGATTTGAGTTTAGAGTTTTTTTAAAAAAAGAGGTAATTTGTTAGCTAAAGTAGAACAAGAGTATTTTCAAAGGGTTTGATAAAAAAAATTTTTATTGAGCAAAATTAATTATTTGCATTTTAATCCATTACTTTTACGGCATTCCCATTCCCTATTGAGAACGTGTGGTTTGTTCTCACCCCAAATTTTCCACCCTTTCAGTGACATAGGTTCGGAGATTCAGTAAGAAGCTGCAGACGACTAGTAGATTTACTTGTGATTCCTGTTGTTTTTATAGAGTTCCCTCGTCCTTGTTGCTTTAGGGTTTTTTTTTATTTTATGCAGAGGGATAGGTATTGTATTTGAATTTTACATTGAATTTAATCGTATAACATCTATTATTATTAGTAATTATGTGGTTATTATTATTTGAAGATCTTTTGTTATGTGATTTTTAATTACTAAAATCTTTTTTTTTTTGAAATTTTCTTAAAAACAGAAACGCGATATCGACGTAAAGGCTCAATAGTAAATTTATAATAAAGAAAATCAGGTCCGTAACGCCTTACTTTTGGTACGATCATGACATGCTAAAAGTTAGGGTGTTACATTATGGTATCAGAGCAGTTCGTTCCCGTTAGAGCCTTGGGAATGGACTGACTATGCTTTACTGCATACTCTGAGTGTTTGTCATGCAGTAGGACTTGTCCCACTGACAAGAGTTTGAGTTTCAAATGCATGATTGTCTATTGATTAATGCTGTTAGTCAACCGTTGCATCTCTCATGGTATTAGGTTTGGCCAACTTAATACTAATGATTCATGTATATGGAAACACTAATGGATTATCATAGACGAGATAGAAGTAACAGGTAACGTGAATCGTGGGTTTTTGGAACGTTAGAAGTTAAGTTTAGGGGTTAGCTCCGTTTCAACGCATAATCCTTATTCGTGCTAATGTGAATCTCTTCCTTGGTTGTTTGTCGTAAGACTTTTTGTTTCAAACTTCTTTCATCAGATATGGTTTCTTTCACATTTGCAAACTGAACATGCCACACCTCTCTATTTCTTTTCTTCGATATTTTTGAAAATGGAATTGATATGAATCTTTTCCATCTTATATCAATTTTCGAGGGCAAAAATTTTTGTAGGGTGGGTAGGATATAACATCCGAATTTTTAAAATTAAATTTTATGCTTTGAATTTAAAAATAAAATTTAATTTAATGATGACTTATTCTATTATTTTAAATTATCTATCAGAAATTATATTGATAGTTACAGTCTAAATTAATTTTTATAAATATTATTATTACTATTATTAATATTATTATTATTGTTCAAAAAGAAAAAAAATGGCCGAAGGATATTATTATACATATAAGCCACTATATATATTTATTATATATCTATATAAGAAACAAAGAAAGATTTGTTACATATATACATAACATATATATATCTATTCACTTATAATAATTCATTATCATCATTATAGGGGAACGTGGCTTGTAACCCTTTAATACATATAACCATTCCCTTAATCAACCAAATGAACCAAATGAAAGAATTAGAAACGTGGCTTATGTGCTCTTGTGCATATATATATACATACATATAATTGTTACACATGCCACTCTTAATTATTAATCAATGACACCTAATGAAGCATTAGCCACCACAAATTATCCATTCATTCCTATCAGCCTTAACACTATCATTTCTTTACTCTCACCACCGAATTGAACTTGGCAAAAAAAAGAAGAAAGAAAGGCCGAGAGAGAATGTGAGCTTTCATGGAAACCATGAGTTTTTAGCTTCAATTTCTTGTGATCCGTAACTCTAATAAAAAATCTAATCCGATAAAAGTGTTTGTATCTTTCCCTTGAGTTCGGCCAACTGGAGTTCTAGGAGGCACATATGATTTCTGACGCTTTCCTCTTCAACAGCTCGATAAAAAAGTTTCTCCAAAGTTTTCGTTGATTTTGATTTCGTATGAAGGTAGGGGATTTATTTTTAAAGATAAACGTTTTTAATTTAGAATGCCTACAAAATTAATTGAATAATTACAAATATATCTATATATATATATTAATAATAGTAATGTTATTGAGTATGGATTATTGCTGTGAATGTGACTGTTTTCTGATTATTAAGAATTTCGCTGATTTGAGAATTGTTGAGAAAAAGGCTGGTGAATTGTTGAGGAATAGGGAACCCGTAAGGGTGGTTTAGACTGAATTTTAGAGAAAATACCGCCAAAATTTTATAAAATCTGAGGTTTTATTTGAAAAGTTATTTTAAAAGATTTGGTTTTGAAAAATTAAATTATTTAAAATATATTTAGTTAAGAAAAGATTTACTCTATTTTAAAGTTTGATTTATTAAGAAAAATATAATGTTTTAAACCCAATCTTTTAAGGAGAGATTTTGTTTTAAGTAAAGATTTGAGCTCGGTTTATTAAGAAAAGGAATCTCTGTCACAGGAGAGCAGAGAACAAGGATTTAAAGAATATATTAATTAATGAAGTGTCTGCCATAGGAGAGCAGATGTGATATTGTTTGGGCCTTAGTGCCAAATGTAAAGTGGGGACGCCCACACACTGAGAACTGTTTTCCAGATGTAAGCTTATTGATTTGGAAAGTCACACTGATGCGGCCTAGCCGTACGACTTATAAGCACACTGATGCATCTGGAAAGCCATACCTGGGACTTGTGCCTGGGTAATGTCGGGAGCGGGTAGGCAACCGACACATGAGCTCATGGCCTGCGTTAGGAATAGACATGCATCATGTTGTTTGCACATTTGCATTTGATTGCGCTTGCTTGTCTTATTACTTTGTGATTGTATTGTTTGTCTTGTTGTGACTTGCTTGTACATTGAATTGAATCTCTTACTTGCACTACTTGTTTGTAAGTGTATTAAAGTGATTACAAGTTGACATTTGACTGAAGATTAACTATGTGGCTGAGAGACAGAAAATGTGACTAATTTTATATTTAAGTTTTGATTTGAGTTTAGAGTTTTTTTAAAAAAAGAGGTAATTTGTTAGCTAAAGTAGAACAAAAGGGTTTGATAAAAATATATTTTTATTGAGCAAAGTTAATTATTTGCATTTTAATCCATTACTTTTACGGCATTCCCATTGCCTACTGAGAACGTGTGGTTTGTTCTCACCCCAAAATTTCCACCCTTTCAGTGACACAGGTTCGGAGATTCAGTAAGAAGCTGCAGACGACTAGTAGATTTACTTGTGATTCCTGTTGTTTTTATAGAGTTCCCTCGTCCTTGTTGCTTTAGGATTTTTTTTATTTTATGCAGATGGATAGGTATTGTATTTGAGTTTTACATTGAATTTAATCGTATAACATCTATTATTATTAGTAATTATGTGGTTATTATTATTTGAAGATCTTTTGTTATGTGATTTTTAATTACTAAAATCTTTTTTTTGAAATTTTCTTAAAAACAGAAACGCGATATCGACGTAAAGGCTCAATAGTAAATTTATAATAAAGAAAATCAGGTCCGTAACGCCTTACTTTTGGTACGATCATGACATGCTAAAAGTTAGGGTGTTACAATGTGTCTTTTTTACAGTGTTTTTAAATAATCTTACTATAATTTTATTTTATAATATTCTCTTTTGTCATGTGTACTTATATTTATTCCTTCTTCTAAAAATTAGCTATATATACATACATGTTAATTATGGGGAAAAAATAATTCTTTTCATCATCTACTGGAAGCTCCTAATTAATTAATATTTTTACTATGGAAATTGTAATCATATTAATTAATTTCATCCGCCATATGTATACGATGATATAGATGTTATCTTTTTATTTCTTTTCCTGCGTATCTAGCGAGAATCTCCTTTGAATATATAGGTGAGAATGCACTACACTTTTATACTTGACTTACATTACTATAACATCTGAAAGGTTGTATTGAGGAGGGCTAGCCATATACAGGTATACAGAACCATACAGAAACCTGACGGTTTAAAAACAACTTATACAAGTTTTTCTCTCATAATACAAGTCTCTAGGCTAAACAAAATACAAAAGAGAGATGTATAAATAGATAAACCAAAAAGACTCCAAAAGAATCTAGGATCCTCCGCTTCTGTCACCATCCAAAGCAACTCACCGAGGTGGGTTGCGACCTGCATCTGAACACACAACAAAGATATGGTATAAGAACCGGAGGTTCCCAGTATGGTAACAGTGCCCAGTGATGTAGGATATAAGACTCCGGGACACCAAAGGCAATCCTAAACTCCATATCTATCATAAGATTCAAGCTTAAAGCATTCTAAAACAAATAAGCATAATATAAACCTCATCATAAATAAAGCGGGTGATCTATCTTAAGGGATTTCTATTCTAACCAACACCGCTGTCCCACAGCCTTTACCATCCTATCCTCCATGCGATCCCATCGTCATCGCCTTCCGAACCTCCTCAATCCCAGTAGAAAGCACAGTTAATAACAATGCAAGTAATTCACAAGTAAAAGCATACAAGGCAAGTAGATCAAGTAAGCAAATAGATATGTTATTCAATTAGGCATACAATTACAAGTCGGCAAAGCAAACAAACAGATAGGAAATGCATATGATGAATGCTTGCCTACTGGCTGTGATATAACATTGTTGGTTCAACTGCCAACCCGACACATCTTCATGGAGACGTTGCCCTTCGGATTTCTCATATGGGAACCCCCGAGATATAGTGCCTGGATCAATATCCAGGTACCGGCGCCTGCTCGCCCTATAGATCCGAAGAGAAGCGAGCGGGATACTCTTGCCACAGACCTCACATCTCAACGCAAGCGGGACAAACCACTGCCCTTACGCCGCCGCCGCCACTACCTCGACAGGCGGGATCCAACCTCGTCCCTACCAGGCGCATAGCGTCTCATAATCTTAGTACAAATCAGTACTTCAGTGGTTTTTCAGAAAACATTTTCAATATACATGGGTCCATCATCTCATTCAGAGTCTTCGACTCATCTCAACCACTGTAAATTCACATCTTAGTTCCGAACTCAATAGTTCCTCAATTCTCGTCTCATACATCAACCATTCATCACATAACGTCAAACCATTCTCAGCACGCCAGAAACCTAGGCCTCCATTTTCTAATTGATCATAAAATCATCTTCTAGAACCCTTAGGTTATATCCCATGTTCTAATACTCAAAACTAGGCCCAAAAGTCTTAAAATGGTGTTTTAGAAGCTTACAACCTTGTTGGAAAGGTAGAATAGTTGAAAATAAGCAAAATTAGGGAAACAGGATGTGTGCGGCCACACAGGGGTGTGTGCGGCCACACAGGGGTGTGTGCGTGCACATGCCCAGAAAATTTTAAAGTGTGTGCGTACGCACAGGGGTGTGCGTACGCACAGGTGACAAAATTTTCAGAATCTGTTCACTCGCACAACCTGTGCTAGCGCCCCCCAACAGACTGACCTTCCCGACATGTGCGTCCGCACATATTGAAGTTTTTCGTTGGATATGTGCGCGCACAAGCTGTGCTAGCGCTGCAAACAGAACGCACTTCCCTACCTGTGCGTGCACACAGGGGTGTGCGTGAATACAGGTCAAATTATTTGCAGGGGTGTGCGTCCGCACGAGGGTGTGCGCCCGCACATATCAGAAATCTTGAAATTCTGCAACTTTGTAGAATTTCAGATTTTTAACACCAACTTTGAATGATCATAACTTTCTCTACAAAATTCCAAATTTTACAAACTTTATATCGATGTAAAGAGTTTTCAAAGATCTTTAATTCTAAATAAGTTTCAATCAGTTTTGAAAACCGAGGCAAAAGTTATGATCGGACAAAATTCACTAAAAATCTTTTTTACCAAAATCCACAATTTACCAAATTTTCACAATTCTCAAATGTGCGTGCGCACAGGTGTGTGCGTCCGCACAGGTCAAAATTCTTGTAGGGTGTGCGTCCGCACAAGGGTATGCGCCCGCACATATCAGAAATCATGAAATTCTGCAACTTTGCAGAATTTCATATTTTTAACACCAACTTTGAATGATCATAACTTCCTCTACAAAATTTCAAATTTCAGAAACTTTATATTGATTTAAAGTGTTTTCAAAGATCTTTAATTCTAAATAAATTTCAATCAATTTCAAAAACTGAGAAAAAAGTTATGATCGAACAAAGTTTACCAAAAATCCCATTTTACCAAAAGTCACAATTTACCAAATTTTTACAATTCTCAAACCACCTCCAATCAAAACAACATCAACCTCCCATTTACAGCACAACTACCCTCTTGGGTCAAAAATTCATCACTTACCACATCTTTTCATCACATCTCACCATTCTCCAACCATCAATACCAATCTCTCATCATACTTCATCATTTTCAACATTAATATTATCATATCACAATTATCAATTTTCTATCATCAAACTCATTCTTGCTTTTAAGCCATAAATAACAATAGTCAGTCACCCCAATTTATCATACATCAAAATCTCAATATCATTATTTCTCAACATAACCATTTTAATTCAACATACAACATCAACCAACCATCATCAACAATCACATAATTTCAACCCTATCCTATGGGTCACTAGCCTAAGTGTCCATGAATATTATATACTACATAGAGGAAACCGAAACCATACCTTGGCCGATTCCCTATATGAACCAAAACTCCAATTTAGCACAATCAAACTCCCAACCACAATCCAAGCTTTCAATTCCACTCCAATAAGCACCAATAAGTTTCAATAGCTCCCAAAGTCACAATAATCAAACTATATATGCATAAACCATCACAAATCAACCTAGGGTTCCATTTAAACATAAAAGCCCAAGAGTTTAATATCTCTTACCTTTTCCAACAGATTTGGATGTCACAACTCAATGCTAAGCAAGGATTAGAGTGAACTTAAACATCCAAAATCAACAAAAACCCATTTAACCCAAAACCCTAATAAAATCCAAAATTTGGAGAGAAGAACTGAGAAGATTTCGTGGCTGCCTTACTAATTTCTTGGGTGGGTTTTGTAGAGCTCTTCACAAGGAACGAGTAGCCGCAAACGGTGCGGCGATCGGAACTCTCTAGCTCAAGATATGAGCTTTGGAAGATTGAGATGAATAGTAACCATGGGGTTTCTCTCTTCTTCTATTTCTCAGCTGTGTGAGTGTGTTTGTTTGACTAAATCCCCATAGTGGTCCCCAGATTCAGCCCGTGCACCAATTTAGCCCCTGAGATTCCAATTGCACTGTTTATGTCCCCCAGATTGCGATTCGTGCACCATAATGGTCCTTCGGAGAATTTCCTGCGTGACTCAGTGACGACGTTGCTTATGTGGCACAGCCACTGCCACGTTGGACATTCGGAACGATGTCGTTTCATGAGGCAAAACGATTGAAAACCCACACGTCTCCGTTTTGATCACAGTGAGTGTAGTAGTAACTTGGGCAAAGGGTTTGGCATTCGTTACGTCTTCTCCTCCATATTTTCTCACCTCTCTCAATGCTTGGTCTCCTCCTCCATAATTAGTAGCGACAGGCAAGGGCACTGCTGCCTGGTTTCTTAACATTGCTGCACTGAACTTGGGGGAAGGTTCGTGGTTCACCATTGAAGCAACGACTGAAGAACCGTTTAAGCTAGCTTCAAGGTACAAATTTTATTTTATTTTTTTTAATTTTTTGGATCATGTTTCATTCCTGATATGGCCGATTGTTAAAGTTACTTGAACATGATGCATGTAGTTTGTGTTAGAATCCACTGCTTGTTAGGGTTTTAGTGTTTTCCTTCTTCAAACCAGTAATGCATGCTCTGTTTCTTGTGAAAAGAACAGGGGGTGTGTAATATCTAAGTTATTTGTTGTTTTTGTGTTGCATGCGTGGTAAATTTTTTTTCCTCTGTTATGTTGCAGATGAACACCGTATTGTTAGACATATTGTTTCATCATGGGAGAAATTTTGAGAGGGGTAAGGATGGGAGATGGACATACACACCTGACAATAAGCATTGTTTAGGTGATCTGGATGTGGACAGGTTGGATGTATTCTACCTGAGAAATTACTTCAAAGAGCTAGGCTATGAGACCATGAAGGAGGTTTGGTGGCAGGTCCCTGGGATGAGCCTGGAAGTAGGTTTAAGGCGTTTAGACTCTGATAATGAGTTGAGAGAGCTGTGTTCTCATGGTGGAAAGAACAATGGGGTAGTAGATGTCTACATTGAACATGGAATTTCAGAACCTGAAATAGTACAAGGAGAGGATGTTGTTGTGCATGTTGATGACCAGGTGAGGGATCTTAGAGAGCAAGCCAAGTCAAATTTCAGGATGGTGAAAGACCCCCTGTCAAACCTACCACCGAGAAGGACCCTCCTATGAGTTTAAGCATGGTAACATACAAGCCCCAAGCTAAAGAGGCGTTACCGAGGAAGAGCAATGTGAATTCTAACATGGAGTCCCAGTCTAAGCCTAAGTCAAAGTCTAAGCCTAAGACAGTTCCCAAACCCAAATCCATGCCCAGACAGAACAATGTAACTAGGACTAGGAGATATTTTCTAAGGTCTGTAGGAAAAGGTATTTCAAAAGCAAAGAAAAATGCTGGTGATCATGTTCTTTTATCCTCTGACTCAGACTCTCATGACAGCTACGAGAGTGCTGAGGACGAGGCCTATAAGCCACAAGAGCTGGATGATAACTCGGATGAATCGGGCATTGGATATACCGTTCCTTCACAGAAGAAGAAAGTCAAGAAACCTAATGCAAGGAAGAAGGTCCAGGCAGAGAGTGGAAAGAAAAAAGAGAAGGCCAAGGTCTGTGTTGATGATGATGGATTTGTGGAAGATGTTTCTGATGAAGATGTGGACATCGGATTTGTGGCGGGAGGCCTAAAGGGGGATAACCATGACGCTTTTGATCCGGGGTCAGAATCGGATGGTGGAAATTTGTGGCACTCTTTGGAGATGAAAACACCACCTAATTCAGAGAATGAGCTGGTTGGAGAAGAAAGTTCGGATGAGGTATTTCCGGTGTTTAGACAGGGTGCTAGGTTCGGGGAACTATATTTAGAAGTCAGGATGAAGTTCAATACTAAGTGGGAGTTCAAGGAGGCAGTGAGGGAGTTCACTATACAAGAAGGGAGACGGATGAGGTTTAGGAAGAACGACGGGAAAAGGGTAAGGGCAGTATGTAAGGTGAAGGATTGCAAGTGGGTTGTGTACGTATCAAGGGACCACGAAGACAGTTGCTGGCAAGTTAAGACTTTCTTCAATAACCACACTTGTCCACGAGAGGATAAGAACAGGGCAGCAAATAGAAATTGGGTTGCAGGTAAGTTGGTCAAAAAACTAAGAAAATATCCCAATTTCAGGAACTGTAAGGCTACAACATATTTCAAGACGAAATATGACTTGTCGCTCAATAGAAACTCTATATCACGGGCACTGTGTGATGCTAGAAATATAGTCTATGGGGATGCGAAGGAGCAATATGCCATGCTTAGGGACTATGGTGAAACACTGTTGAAAACCAACCCGGGATCAACTGTTCAGATTTGTACAAAGCCACAGCCTAGTGGTGAGGTCATATTTGAGAGGATGTATGTCTGCTTGAGTGGCTGCAAGTTAGGTTTCAAGGCTGGCTGTCGTCCGTTAATTGGACTTGATGGGGCTTTTCTAAAAACTGTTTTCGGGGGCCAAATCCTATCGGCTGTTGGACAAGATGCTAATCATCATGTCTACGTTATTGCCTGGGCAGTTGTGGAAGTGGAGAATGGTGCACGAATTGTGAATCACACTTTTCACAACTCGTACCACTAACCAGCAAGTGCACTGGGTCGTCCAAGTAATACCTTACGTGAGTAAGGGTCGAATCCCACGGAGATTGTTGGTTTGAAGAAATCTATGGTTATTTTGTAATTCTTAGTCAGGAAGTCAATTAGATTTATCAGTTGAATTGCGAATGAACAAGAGAGCATGGGTTAAAGGTTACTTGTTATGCAGTAATGGAGAATATGTTGGAGTTTTGGAGATGCTTTGTCTTCTGAACCTCTGCTTTCCTTTGTCCTCTGGTTCACGCACGCACGTCCTTCTATGGCAAGCTATGTGTTGGGGCATCACCTTTCAGATCGAATCTAACTTCCGGGATCACTGATCTCAGACCCATTATTTTGTTATAATGGTCTGAATGTTCTTTAGATAAGAACTTCCCTTGATTCCAAAGTGGTTTTGGAACGCTCTCTTTCTTGCCTCTTGGAGTGGGTTGTTTTCCTTTGAGAGCCATGATCTTAGTGATCACGGATAAACACACCAAACTTAGAGGTTTACTTGTCCTCAAGCAAAAGAAAAGAAAGGAGAGGGATAGAAGGAGAGCTAGGTGCAATTATTGATGGGAGGGGAGGGAGGCCGAACTCAAATTTATAGGGAGGGAGGGTAGGTTTTCGAAAAAGAGATAAAGATATGATAAAAAGATTTATTTGGAAAAGATAAGAGGGTGTGGCAATGGCCTCAACCCATTTTGATACATAGTCAACTGCTACCAGAATATAAGTGTTTGAGTATGATGGTGGGAAAAGTCCCATGAAGTCAATTCCCCATACGTCAAACAACTCAATTTTCAAGATTCCTTGTTGAGGCATGGCGTAACCATGAGGCAGATTACCAGCTCTTTGGCAACTGTCACAGTTACGTACAAACTCTCGGGAATCTTTATAGAGTGTGGGCCAATAGAAGCCACATTGGAGGACCTTGGTGGCTGTTCGCTCACCTCCGAAATGGCCTCCATATTGAGATCCGTGGCAATGCCACAGGATCCTCTGTGCTTCTTCTCTAGGCACACACCTACGGATTATTCCGTCTGCACATCTCTTAAAGAGATAAGGTTCATCCCACAAGTAGTACTTTGCATCAGTAATTAATTTTTTCTTTTGTATCCTGTTGTACTCCTTGGGTATGAACCTTGCAGCTTTATAGTTTGCAATATCGGTAAACCATGGTGTTTCCTGAATGGCAAATAAATGCTCATCTGGAAAAGTCTCACAGATCTCAAGAGAGGGGAGGGGCGTCCCTTCTACTGGCTCTATACGGGATAGATGATCAGCCACTTGGTTCTCTGTCCCTTTTCTGTCTCTTATTTCTATATCAAACTCTTGCAGAAGCAACACCCATCTGATGAGCCTGGGTTTTGAATCCTGCTTTGTGAGTAGATATTTAAGAGCAGCATGATCAGTATACACAATCACTTTTGATCCTACTAAGTATGATCTGAACTTGTCAATGGCGTAAACCACTGCAAGTAATTCTTTTTCTGTGGTTGTGTAATTTTTCTGGGCATCATTTAGAACACGACTGGCGTAATAAATGACGTGCATAAGCTTATCATGCCTCTGTCCCAACACTGCACCAATGGCGTGATCATTGGCATCACATATTAGCTCAAATGGTAATGTCCAGTCTGGTGCAGAAATGACTGATGCTGTGACCAGCTTAGCTTTCAGCGTTTCAAATGCCTGCAGGCACTCTGTGTCAAACACAAATGGTGTGTCAGCAGCTAGCAGATTGCTTAGAGGTTTTGCGATTTTTGAGAAATCCTTTATAAACCTCCTATAGAATCCTGCGTGCCCCAGAAAGCTTCTGATTGCCTTAACATTGGCAGGTGGTGGTAATTTTTCAATTACCTCTATTTTTGCTTGATCCACCTCTATTCCCTTGTTTGAAATTTTATGCCCAAGAACAATCCCTTCAGTCACCATGAAGTGACATTTTTCCCAGTTTAAAACTAGGTTGGTTTCTTGGCATCTTTTCAGAACAAGTTTCAGGTGATCAAGACAAGAGCTGAATGAGTCTCCATATACTGAGAAGTCATCCATGAAGACTTCCAGAAATTTTTCCACCATATCAGAGAAAATAGAGAGCATGCATCTCTGGAAGGTTTCAGGCGCATTACACAGCCCAAATGGCATCCTTCTATAAGCAAACACTCCAGATGGACATGTGAATGCTGTTTTCACTTGATCCTGAGAATCTACTGCAATCTGGTTATAGCCTGAGTAGCCGTCCAAAAAGCAGTAATAATCATGACCTGCTAGTCTCTCTAGCATCTGGTCTATGAATGGTAAAGGAAAATGATCCTTTCTGGTG
>NC_029787.2:27777496-27780859 GCF_000816755.2 Arachis ipaensis
GTCCTGCCTTGTTTCTGGCGTTGAACGCCAGTCCTGAGCATGGTCTGGGCGTTCAGCGCCAGCCTTCCACCAAATTTCTGGCGTTTTAGTTCCAGAATTACTTTTTCCTCGGCTCTTACTGTCCTCAGGTGAATTTTGGGTGGTTTGCTCATTTCTTAGCTTTTTGCTGCCTTGAGGTGGGGTATTTAATGTTTTCCCACTTCTTAGTTGAACTGCTTGGCATTCTTCTGTTATCTGCCTTGACAGCTGCTGCTTTGTTTGCTTAAACTGTTCGTCCATATGTATATTCGCCATCCTTGTCTCTTGTAGTCTATCTTTGAATTCGGCTAACTGCTTTGTTAGAAAGTCCAATTGCTGATTGAATTCAGCATCTTGTTTTACAGGACTGAGTTCAGCAGTTGCTGTTTTAACCTCTTCTTTCATGGAAGGGTCACTGCTTAGGTACAGATGCTGATTCCTGGCAACTGTATCAATGAGCTCTTGAGCTTCTTCAATTGTCTTTTTCATGTGGGTAGATCCACCAACTGAGTAATCCAAAGACATCTGAGCTCCTTCTGCAAGCCCATAATAGAAGATGTCTAACTGAACCCACTCTGAAAATATTTCAGAGGGGCATTTTCGTAGCATCTCTCTGTATCTCTCCCAGGCATCATAAAGAGATTCATTATCTCCTTGTTTGAAGCCTTGGATGTCCAGCCTTAGCTGTGTCATCCGTTTTGGTGGAAAGTATTGATTCAGGAATTTTTCTATCAGCTGTTTCCATGTCCTTATGCTGGCCTTAGGTTGGTTATTCAACCACCTCTTAGCTTGATCTTTTATAGCAAATGGAAACAGTAATAGTCTGTAGACATCCTGATCTTTTTCTTTATCATGTACTATGTCAGCAATCTGTAGAAACTGTGCCAGAAACTTTGTAGGTTCTTCTTGTGGAAGACCGGAATACTGGCAACTTTGCTGCACCATGATAATGAGCTGAGGATTCAACTCAAAGCTACTGACTCCAATGGAGGGTATGCAGATACTACTCCCATATGAAGCAGTAGAGGGGTTAGAATATGACCCCAGAGTCCTCCTGGACTGTTCATTTCCGCTTAGGTCCATGATGGAGAAAGGGAGATGATGTAAAATAGAAAAAATATTTTTATTTATTTATTTCGGAAACAAAATAAATCAAAATAAAATAAATAAAAATGAGTGAAAGATTTTCGAAAAAGTGAGGAGAGAGAAAGTGGAGAAGAGATTTTAAAAAGGATATGATGAATTTTGAAAAAGGTTTTAAATTTTTAAATAAAAATCTGAATTTTAGAAATAGATTTCGAAAAGATGTTTTTAAATAGAGAGAAAAGATATTTTTGAATTTTAAGAAGAGAGAGAAAAACAATAAGATAGCACAAGATTTAAAATTTTTAGATCTAATGCTCCTTGTTTTCGAAAATTTTTAGGAGGGAAAAACACCAAGGAACACCAAACTTTAAAATTTTAAGATCAAGACACAAGGAAAACTCAAGAACACTTTGAAGATTCACAAGAACACAAAAACACAAAGGAAGAACACCAAACTTAAAATTTTTAGAAAACCAGAATAAATTTTCGAAAATTTTAAGAAAAATCAACAAGAAAACACCAAACTTAAAGTTTGGCACAGGATTTAATAGAAAAATTATTTTTTTTTTTTGAAAAAGATTTTAAGAAAAGGAAAATAAGGGTTCTAAAATTTTAACACGACAACAATAAGAGATTCTAAACTAAAAAAAGAGAAATTTTTTCTAATCTAAGCAACAAAATAAACCGTTAGTTGTCCAAACACGAACAATCCCCGGCAACGGCGCCAAAAACTTGGTGCACGAATTGTGAATCACACTTTTCACAACTCGTACCACTAACCAGCAAGTGCACTGGGTCGTCCAAGTAATACCTTACGTGAGTAAGGGTCGAATCCCACAGAGATTATTGGTTTGAAGCAATCTATGGTTATTTTGCAATTCTTAGTCAGGAAGTCAATTAGATTTATCAGTTGAATTGCGAATGAACAAGAGAGCATGGGTTAAAGGTTACTTGTTATGCAGTAATGGAGAATATGTTGGAGTTTTGGAGATGCTTTGTCTTCTGAACCTCTGCTTTCCTTTGTCCTCTGGTTCACGCACGCACGTCCTTCTATGGCAAGCTGTGTGTTAGGGCATCACCGTTGTCAATGGTTATGTCAGAGAATACAAAGTTTTGATCTAAAATGCCATGAGATACAAAATAAGTCTCTAAAAGTTGTTTAAATACTAAACTAGTAGCCTAGGTTTACAGAAATTGAGTAGACTATGACAGATGATGCAGAGATCCACTTCTGGGGCCCACTTGGTGTGTGCTGGGGCTGAGACTTAAGCAATTCACGTGTATAAGGCCATTTTGGGCATTCAACGCCAGGTTTGGATCCATTTCTGGCGTTGAACTCCAACTTTTAATCCTTTTCTGGCGCTGGACGCCAGAATTGGACAGAGAACTGGCGTTGAACGCCAGTTTACGTCGTCTATCCTTGACTTAAGCAATTCACGTGTATAAGGCCATTTTGGGCATTCAACGCCAGGTTTGGATCCATTTCTGGCGTTGAACTCCAACTTTTAATCCTTTTCTGGCGCTGGACGCCAGAATTGGGCAGAGAACTGGTGTTGAACGCCATTTTACGTCATCTATCCTTGAGCAAAGTATGGACTATTATATATTTCTGGAAAGCCCTGGATGTCTACTTTCCAATGCAATTGGAAGCGCGCCATTTCGAGTTTTGTAGCTCCAGAAAATCCACTTTGAGTGTAGGGAGGTCAGAATCCAACAACATCAGCAGTCCTTTTTCAGCCTGAATCAGATTTTTGCTCAGCTCCCTCAATTTCAACCAGAAGAATACCTAAAATTACAGAAAAACACAAAACTCATAGTAAAGTCCAGAAATATGAATTTTTCCTAAAAACTAATGAAAATAAACAAAAAACTAACTAAAACATACTAAAAACTATATGAAATTAACCCCAAAAAGCGTATAGAATATCCGCTCATCACAACACCAAACTTAAACTGTTGCTTGTCCTCAAGCAACTAGACAAATAAAATAGAAGACTAATAGGTTGAGAAGCAAGAATATCTCAGAGTTTTTGAGTGAAGCTCAGATTCTAATTAGATGAGCGGGACTAGTAGCTTTTTGCTTCCGAACAGTTTTGGCATCTCACTTTATCCATTGAAGCTCAGAGTGATTGGCATCTATAAGAACTTAGAATTCAGATAGTGTTATTGATTCTCCTATTTTAGTATGATGATTCTTGAACACAGCTATTTCATGAGTCTTGGCCGTGGCCCTAAGCACTTTGTTTTCCAGTATTACCA
>NC_029787.2:27784587-27790620 GCF_000816755.2 Arachis ipaensis
GAACTGGCGTTGAACGCCAGTTTACGTCGTCTATCCTTGAGCAAAGTATGGACTATTATATATTGCTGGAAAGCCCTGGATGTCTACTTTCCAATGCAATTGGAAGCGCGCTATTTCGAGTTCTGTAGCTCCAGAAAATCCACTTTGAGTGCAGGGAGGTCAGAATCCAACAGCATCAGCAGTCCTTTTTCAGCCTGAATCAGATTTTTGCTCAGCTCCCTCAATTTCAGCCAGAAAAATACCTGAAATTACAGAAAAATACACAACTCATAGTAAAGTCCAGAAATATGAATTTTTCCTAAAAACTAATGAAAATAAACTAAAAACTAACTAAAACATACTAAAAACTATATGAAATTAACCCCAAAAAGCGTATAGAATATCCGCTCATCAGAGAACTTTGAGAATTGGAAGTGGTTTCTAGAGTTGCTACATGAGGATCTTAGAGACTACAAGACCCATGAGTGGAACTTCATCTCTGATATGCAAAAGGTAATTTCCTACTGTAACCTTAATCCTTAATGTGTAAAACTGTGTTAGCTTGATTTAGTGCATAAAGTGTAGTATACTACCATATTGTGATGATACCTCTGATATAATTGTTGGATTATATACTATACCTCTGTGGTATGCTGTTAGGGTATACTGCCATACTGTGAGTACTGCTCTGATATAATTGTTTGAATATATACTTTACCTCTGTGGTGTGCTGTTAGGGACAATTATGGTGATTGGTTTCCAAAGTTAGAGACTATTATGGTGATAGATTTTTAAAGTTAGGGACTATTATGGTGATCGATTTTCAAAGTTAGGGATTATTATGGTAACATATTGTTTGCTATCTTCAGGGATTACTGCCTGCCATGAAAGCCGTGATGCCTAATGTGGGCCACCGATTCTGTGTCTGGCACTTGTGGCGAAATTTCAACAAGCAGTGGAAGGACCTGGAGCTGAAGGGACTGTTATGGGAGTGTGCTAGAGCTACAACATTTCAAGAGTTTAAGGTACATATAGCCACTTTTTTCTGCAACTGGTGTTAGCTTACATGGACTTTTTTCCCAACTATTAACTATTGAAATTCAGGAATACATGGATAGGATAAAGAGGCTGAACAAGAACGCATGGAAGTATCTTGACAAGTGGCCAAGGGAGGCATGGACAAGGTCACAGTTCAGGCACAACCCGAAATTGGATTCGATTTGCAACAACGCTTGTGAGGTTTTCAATTCAAAGATCAAAGAAGCAAGGGGCAAGCCTATACTTACTCTTTTAGAAGAGGTGAGGATGTTTGTCATGAGGACTATGGCTAAGAACAAGGTTAAGTTGGACAATCACCTGGGGCTGTTACCACCCGTAATCAAAAGTAGGTTAGAAAAGGTGACGAAAGAGTCCAGGCATTGGCATGCTATATGATCTGGAGATACTGGATATGAGAATTTTGAGGTCCATGGGCGTCCTACAAACCATGTGGTGGACTTGGGGAAAAGATTATGTACCTGCCAGTTATGGATGTTAACAGGTTATTTTCTCCCATCCACTTACCTTTGCTCATTGAATTTTACACTTGTGTTATAAATAATTCTGTTTTAGCCTAAGCTGGATGTAAATTGGACTTGTAGGGATTCCATGCGTTCATGCTTGTGCAGCACTGGCCAGAGTCAACAAGCACCCAGAGGATTTCTGTCATAAGTTAATAACCATAGAATCTTACAAGGAAACATACAAGTACCACATCAATCCTATACCTGGCCAAGCCTTCTGGGAACAAAGTCAGTTTAACAAGCCATTGGCACCACCAATCAAGAGGAAGCCAGGGAATCTTCAAACAAAGAGGAGGAAGGACTCCGATGAAGGCACAAGTTCTAGCAAGAAATCTAAGCCAGTAACAGCCTTGAAAAGACAGCTTCGGCCTTTCACCTGCAAGTACTGCTTGCAAAAAGGTCACACCAAGAGAGGATGTGAAAAGAAAAGAGCAGCTGATGCTGCTCAAGCAACTGCAACTGCCTAGGCCACCACAACTGACACTGCAACTGCCACTGCATCTGCCAGTGCCACTGCAACTGCAACTACTACTAGTACAGCTACGGCTACTACTAATATTACAATCAATTCTGCTCTTATTGGTCAAGCTTCAGAAATTGATCTGTCACAGCCAATTTTTTCTGAACCAGAAGACTCTCAAAAGGTACAATATTAACTCTATAATAAGCCTTTGTAATTCATGGAGTAATAACTCTGAAAAAGGTTTAGTGGGTGACAAAGTTTGGTATTTATTTCTGGTTTGAAATTTGTATAGTTCACTGAAGTAACCAGGGAACCAGCCACAAGACCTGCCAAATTGCCTGCTAGAAGAAGGTCACCACCAACAACCCCTTCTACAGCACTGGACCCAATGAAGGGTGCGAGTTCTGCCACTGCTTCACGATTCACAAATTTTCTGAAGTTTGTGCCGACTCTTGGATTTAAGCACCCCCGGAAGAAGTGAACTTTCATATTAGGACATTAGGACATTTTGCTTGTCAAGTGTTTGTTTTTTGTTAAAAGATACAGTGACTGCGCTCACTCTAAACAATGGTTCATTTTGTTGATTACTAATCAAGTATGTCATGCTACTTGTTCAATTACTTATGGTTGTAATGTGTTAAAACTATGAATGGTTTGCCATATTTTGGTATCGATCAATTAATACTGTCCATGGTTTGGATCAATCTTTCTGTTACTTATTTACAAGTACTTTTACTTCATCCAACAGGATATTATATTATTCCAAACTAAGATCATTTACACAAACCTTGTTATGTTACCACATAACACTTTCATTCATTAATTTGAGAACTACATTACATTGACATGTTCTCAACCCTTTAATAGCACCAATCCTACAAAAACAACAACTACTAAGAACCCAAATCCAAGAACATGAGTTATGAATTTCAGATTCCTAATGTCTGCCTCCATCTTGCCCATCCACCATGAAAAGTTCATCTTCCTGTCACCATCATCATCTCCTGCAATAGCTCTTTCAGACAACTCCTCTTGCACAGAATCAGCCCAGACGAATAACCCACACCATGTTTTTCCACTTGTCTGCAACCAACCAAAATAATCAACCAAAAAAAAAAATTTAATCAGCTACAAATTATTTACCTTTACTCACATTATAGTTGGGGCAACCATAGAAGGGCTTGTTAGGATGCGACTCCGTCCCATACCACTTTAGCACCGGGCGACAACCATAGCCGCACCAGTCCGGAACCCGTCCCTGCCTGCTTCGCGTCGTGCTTCTTCTCCAGTTCTCCGTCGACGATGACTGGTTGGAATACTTCCTGCAACATGGCTCCCACTTCCTCTCATGGGGGACAGCTATTGGTGTATAGAAGAGATGCAGAAGAAGACGTTGATGGAGAGAACGACATTGAGGGGAGGCCAACGAAATTTTAGGGTTTAAACATGAAGACAGGGACTACATTGGGAAATTTTACCACACAATCCACGTCATCTGTACACTACGGTGTCCAACGTGGTAGTGGCTATGCCACATAAGCAACGCCGTCACTGAGTCACGCCGGAAATTCTCCGAATGACCATTATGGTGCACGAATCACAATCTGGGGACATAAACAGTGCAATTAGAATCTCAGGGGCTAAATTGGTGCACGGGCTGAATCTGGAGAACCACTATGGAGATTTAGTCGTGTTTGTTTATGTGTTATGCTGAAATGGGTTCACTTATGAACCTTTTTATATGTTGGGCTTGGGCCCAACTTGGGCCCGGTCCAACCCGTTAGCATTTTTAGCCTGTTTGGCCCAACTTTGGGCCAAACTTTTAAAATTAATGCCCGGTTTTTCATTCCTAATGTTTTTCTAAAGTTTTTGACGGTTTTCACATTTTCTCGTGCGGTACCGGGTAGACTTGAACTGGTTCAACCGGTTCGCGATTTTTCACGGTTTTTCGCAGAAACACATTTTCTGACTCAGAAAAACCTACTGAGTCCGAAAATCACCTTTAAATCCTCAAATTCTCACTCTAACTTTTCAAAGCCTAATTTGGGCAGTATTAATTACTTAATTAACCGGTTGATTAGCTGCGGTTCTTACATATTTGATCGAAAGCATGAATGAAAAATAAGACAAGAAAATAATTAGAAAAATAAAATATTAGTACAATTATAATTAATTATCTATAATTAAACTAATTGATTGTGTTAATTTGTAAGATGAATGACACATAATAAATGGTGTAAATTAATTATAATAAGTTAATAATTAATAAATAAAAAAACTAAAAAAACTTTTTTTTTATTATCTTTTGATAACTACACATTTTTATTGGTTCACTTTTTTTTATCTCTTCTTTTTACATTTGTTTCTTTTAATTTATTGAACCAAATCAAGTATACTAATTATTTGTATTAACTAATTAAGTATTTTTTAATGGATTATTATAATTGTGCCTTTAGACCATAGGTTAAAAATATTATGAAAAATATTTTATAAAAGTTGTTGAAAAATAAATATTTTTAGAATGTATCCTTAAGACACAAACTAACTAAATTATTTTTCAATTTAACGTGTTTAATTCGTTCAATTGTATTAATTATAACTAATCAATTATGTAATTTGATTTAATTAGGATAAATATTTCATCATTTAATATTTTATTTGATTCATTAAATTACATTAATCATAACTTTAAATATTTAATTTAATTATAGTAAATATTAAATTATTTTAATTTTTTTATTTATTAAATCAAATTAATTATAACTAATTTATTATTTACTTTGATTGAGATAAATATTAAATTATTTAATAAATAATATATAAAGCAATGAAATAAATAAACTCAATTAATTCAATTTATTATCTTATTATTTTATATATCCCTTTTCTCCCTCTCTACTTTGTACTTCAGGTAAAATATTTGTAATTTGTAATTTTTGTTTTTTATGTTAATGTTGCTAATATTTTTCTATGATTTTGTTTTATATTAATTCTTTTTTTTTATTTATTTTGATTAATAATTCTTAAGGGTATTATTATTTTATTTAAAGATAATTTAAATTTTTTGTAATATTTTTATAAAAGTTGATTAACAGGTTCTTCTTTAAAATATTTTTTTTAATTTTTTTAACAAGATCGTATTTTGATTTTTCTCTTTCATCCTTTGTATTAATTAATTATATTAATCTTTTATTACAATACATTTTTTATCTACTCCACACATTATCTTTTCTATCTTCTTTTACTTTTTTTAATTGCTCTTTTTACTTTATTTTTAATTATTTATTTCACTTTTACTTCTTTTTATATATTTGTTCATATTGTATGATTTGTATTTGTGTTGTACTAGAATAGAGATTGAGAGACTGAAACTCAATATCATGTTTATTGGTCTAAAGACTGGTATTAAAATTTCAGTCTATGTTTCCAAAATTTCAGTATTTTAGTACTTTTAAAAAGTGAAGACAGAGAACTGAAATTTTTTAGAATGAAAATTGAACTTTAATAATATTTTATATCTAAATTATCTTCATTTCAATTAATTAATTCCAACTTTACTCTTTATGCAAATTAAATTAGAGTTCATTCTTATTTTAGTCTCTGTCTCCCACTTTACACCAAACACAGTACTGAGACTTATTTCAGTCTCAATCTCAGTTTCTCAATCTCAGTCTTTCAGTCTCTGTCTCTCTTCCAAATGCTACCTTAACGACATCACGGTTCATACATTTTAATATTTGTGTAACAAATCTTATAAATTGCTTTTACAAGTTATAGTTTATTTTTGTTTTATTTGGATATTCAATTTTTAATAATAATTTTTATTTATTTATAAATATATTATTTCCTATTTTTATCTAAAAAAATTATAAAATAGTAAATATAATTTTTTAATTTTATCATTAATATTTAGTTTTAGTTTTATTCTTGATATTTCAATATGTTTCAGTTATACTACTAAATAAATAACATTAAGTATAAATAATTAATTATACTAATTATTTGATTTGACCAAAATAAATATTAATT
>NC_029787.2:27792356-27793108 GCF_000816755.2 Arachis ipaensis
ATCAATATTTTATATTTTATAACATAATTTCATAAGTTATAATATGTGATATTAGCCATTGTTATATATATAGAAAATGTAACTCATGTATTGTTTAACCACTTATTTTCGATTAATATTGTTATAACAAGGATACATGTGGAGAATGATATCTAAAAACAAAATATTATGAATCAACCAGTAATTTTTTAATGTTTTTTATTTTTTTTAAATTTGTTCAAATTTATCAATATTTTATAACATAATTTCATAAGTTATAATATGTGATATTAGCCATTGTTATATATATAGAAAATGTAACTCATGTATTGTTTAACCACTTATTTTCGATTAATATTGTTATAACAAGGATACATGTGATTTTATGAGAATGATATGGTTATCTAGGAATTTACTAAGTGGCTAGAATAGTTTCACATCACGAACCAACAAATGCTAGCAGCAATTGGAATGATAAAAAAAAACCAGCTAAATAGATATTCGCTGGATTACTTGCAATTTGGAACTAAATGGGAATCTGTGAAAATTTTAAGGGTGGAGACCTGTCCACGTGAAATAGCTAGATAGGAATGGGGACATAGGTACCCTCTTCAAGGGACCCGTTATATATATATTTCTTAAATTTAGTAGTCTTAATTTCTGTGTCTAATTTAAACTTTTTTTTCTTCTAGACTCATTCTTAGCATTGATTTTATATCTACTCTTTCTCTACCTCTTAAGTTCGTCATTCTGTCACTCAATCTCACCCTAAA
>NC_029787.2:27793172-27804544 GCF_000816755.2 Arachis ipaensis
GGAGTGAAGGATGGAAAAAGGAGTATGCTGTACCCACACGAGTATGCTGTACCCACACGAAAACTAAATGAGAATTCGGCATCATTATGGCACAAGCGCCTAGGATACATCTCTAAACAAAGAATTTAGAGGCTCGTGTCGGATGGAATTCTTGGACCCCTAAATTTGACGGACTTTGAAGTCTGCATTGAGTGCATAAAGGGGAAAAAGACAAACGAAAGGAAATTAGGTGCTGAGAGAGCTAAATATGTCTTAAAACTGATACATACCGATATATGTGGCCCATTCCCTACTGTCTCTTGGAATGGACAACGGTACTTTATTACGTTCATAGATGATTACTCTCGTTATGGGTATCTATATTTAATTCATGAAAAGTGTCAAGTCTTGGATGTTTTCAAGTCTTTCAAAGTTGAAGTTGAACTTCAACTTGGAAAGAAAATTAAAGCTGTCAAATCTGATCGTGGTGGTGAATACTACGGAAGATATGACGGTTCAGGTGAGCAACGTCCTGGGCCTTTTGCTCTTTTTCTAGAGGAGTGTGGTATTGTTCCACAATACACCATGCCAGGCAAACCTAGCATTAATGGTGTTGCAGAGCGAAGGAACCGAACTCTTAAGAACATGGTGAGAAGTATGATTAGTCATTCTTCCTTGCATGAATTACTCTGGGGAGAAGCCTTAAAGACTGCAGTGTACATCCTTAATAGGGTGTCAAGCAAAGCAGTTAACAAAACCCCATATGAAATTTGGACCGGGAAAAGGCCCAGTATAAAGTATTTGCATATTTGGGGATGTCCAGCTAAGGTGCGACTTTATAGGCCGCATGAAATAAAATTGAACCCAAGGATAATTAGTTGCTACTTTGTTGGTTACGCTGAGTGTTCACGGGGGTACAAGTTTTACAATCCTGCATCAAGGTCTATTTTGAAACGGAAAATGCGAGATTTCTTGAGAATGTTGAGTTTGGGGGGAAGAAAATATTAGGAATGTTACTTTTGATGAGGATTCTGTAACTGACAATGATCTGGTCTTTGTATCTATTATTGTTCAAGACACAGTTATAGTACAAGAGCACAATGAGAGTCCTACTGTAGATCTAGTTACAGTACAAGAGAACAATGAGAATATTATTGTTGCTCAAGATACTGCTACAGCACAGGAAAATAATGAGAATCCTCCTCAATCTCAATCCATACAGTAAGCTCAACAACTTCAAGAAGTGTCATTAAAGAGATCCAATAGAGAAAGGAGAAAATCTATCTATGGTCTCAAACAAGCTTCCCGTTAATGGTATCACAAGTTTAATTAAGTCATTACCTCATGGTTTTGAGGTAAATATTATAGATGAATGTGTATACCGCAAGTTCAGTGGGAGTAAATACTTTTTTTTTTGTCTTATATGTTTGATGACATTCTACTTGCTAGCAACGATATAGGCTTGTTGCATGAAACTAAGAAATTTCTATCGAACAAATTCGAAATGAAAGATCTTTGTGATGCCTCTTTTATATTAGGATCGAGATACTAAGAGATCGCTCTCAAGGTATTCTTAGATTATCACAAAAGAACTATATCGAAAAGATTTTAAGTAGATATGGCATGAAAAGTTGTAGACCAATGGACACACCCGTAGCTAAAGGAGACAAGTTCAGTCTCAAGCAATGCCCTAAAAATGATCTTGAGAGGACAACAATGCATGATAAACCTTATGCATTAGCACTAGGGAGCTTAATGTATGCTCAAGTCTGCACATGTCCCGATATATCATTTATATTGGGAGTGTTAAGTAGATACTTGAGCAATCCGGATATAGATCATTGGATAGCTGTTAAACGCGTAATGCGTTGTTTAAAGAGAACAAAGGATTACATGCTTATTTATCAGAGATCAGAAATTTGGAGATCATTAGGTACTCTGATTCCGATTTCATAGCATATGGTTGCGAAACTTTGTCACTAAGCTTCATATAGTAGATGACATTGAAAGGCCATTAAAGATATTCTGTGACAATAAGTCAGCAGTACTATACTCCAATAACAATAAGAGCTTGACAAAATCGAAGCATACAGACATCAAGTTCTTAGTTGTCAAGGAGAAAGTTTAAGAAAAACAGATTTCCATAGGACATATAGGAACAGAGTATATGCTAGCAGACCCATTATCAAGGGATTGATCCATAAAGTCTTTCATGAGCATACTGCTCGGATGGGTGTCAATATTTGTGATGCCTTG
The DNA here is from genome assembly GCF_000816755.2 of Arachis ipaensis. Lineage (NCBI taxonomy): Eukaryota > Viridiplantae > Streptophyta > Magnoliopsida > Fabales > Fabaceae > Arachis > Arachis ipaensis. Next base: position 27,795,408 of record NC_029787.2, read on the forward strand.
GTTTAGTGGGAGTTTATCTTATGCTATATGTCCTATGACAGATATTGAATTATTTTTCTGCAGAATTAAGTTGATGGTTTTATATTAATTGTAATAACAAATTATGCTATTTCAAATTAAATGACTTATATAATGATGATCTCATTTATTGTTTTAAATGCTAATTGAATAAGTCATTATTACTTTTGATTTTGAATTAAATGAGAATAAAACCGGATATTATCTTTTGTTCCTTAGATAATTATCTTTTTGGATTTTAGATATATTATCTTTTGGGTTTTAGATACTATTTTATTTGGACTTAAGGGTTTAATGGGTGCCATGCTCAAATATAAATAGACCTTCAGGGTTTCGGTCCCCAATATACCAAAGCTGCCTTTGTTACTCTTTCCCCATCAAAAGAGTTGCAGTTCAGCCTCCTAGGAATACAGAAGGTTTTGATTGAGGAAGATCGAAAGAACCACAAGATCCAAATTCTTCCATCAATATCTAACTTTTATGAGTAAAGGTACGCTTCCGCATTATGTTATATTTTTGGTGATTCAATATGGATGATCTGTGTTATTGAAAATTAAATTTATTCCAACAGTTTTATGATATATAATTTTACAAATATTAGATAGCACCTTAAAAAATTCAAAATAATATAAAATTAAAAGTATGCATCGGAGATGCTCTAATAGTACTGAGTACTTAGTGTATTAGATATATCTCCGAAACAGTCTGCTTCATTAGGCTAACTTTGTTCATTTTCCATTCTGTAGAAATATAGAGGTCAACATATTTCCCAAGGTTAGTTGAATGCCCCTAATTTCAGGTCCGTTATGGCCTTGTGGCTTGAACCCTAATGTTTCTTTTCTGCTTTAAGTGTTTTGTTTTTAGCAGGTTTTTCTTTAAGCTATCAAATCCTTGGATAAAGTGTTGTCATTTTACATTTTTGAATTTCCATTGTGATGCCGCATTGGAAATTTATAACTGTAGGATTATCCTCTTTTTTCTACATGATTCATGCATATTATTCCTGGCTGAGTCGCTTTATGCATCTTTAAGGATAAACAAAATTCATATCCTTATAATTTAGATAGAGCTTGATTCAAAATTTGAGTTATTTAGGTAGGTTGAGTTATCCAGTTTTAAAACATGCTCAATAAGCTTCAAACGGATGATGGGGTATCCAAAATTGAAAGTTTTAAGTATTGTCTTCATTGAAAACAAACGTGTGTTGATAGTGGAAGAGTTGAACAACGGCTAATATAGCATCAACTCAAATACACTAAACTAAGCAATGAAGCAATTCAGTGCAAAAACTATGCAGAGTGATTCATAAAAATGCCTGTCAAAAGTGATTTTAACATGGAAAGAATATGAGATCATGTATGATGCATGATTACAGGTATCTTGCTATTTTCTTGCCTTCATATTCTATCTTGCCTCTAATATTGTGATGGAAGTTTCATTGGGCGAGAGCAGTGTGCATTTTGTCAATAAAGCATCTCCTTCACTTGTAACATCTCCTTCAGAATAAAAACCAGGAATCCTTGGCTTTGGCAATAATTTCTCACCATTTAACATTAGAACCACAGATGATATATCTGGCCTATCTTGAGGTTTTTGTTGCACACATAACAGGGCCACGTGTATGCATCGAATCACTTCAAAAGGCGTGCATCCTTCGCGTAACACTTCATCCAACAGTTCCAACTGTCTTCCTTCTGTCCATAATTTCCATGCCTATAATTGTAGTAATCCCTTAATGAGTTTGAAGCAATTCAGATTTCACTAACTGACTATGAAGCGAAGCCACTATACTTACATGTCCGAGAAGATTATGACAGTGCTCGGGATCTGAAAATTCTCTATTCTTCTGTTCACTTATTATCTCTAGAACTATCACACCAAAACTAAAGACATCTGATTTCATTGAGAAATGTCCACGCACAGCATATTCAGGAGACATGTAACCACTAAAAGCAAAATATTCTCAAGGTTAATAACAAAAGATAATACAATCCCATAAACCTTGGAAAGAAAGTTAACTTACTATGTCCCGGCCACCTTGTTTGTGTTTGCCCCCACTTGATCTCCTAGGATAGTACGAGCCAATCCAAAGTCCGATATTTTTGGTTCCATATTTGCATCTAATAAGATATTGCTAGTTTTTAGATCTCTATGAATAATCCTCAGCCTAGAGTCTTGATGAAGATAAAGAAGTCCTCGTGCAATGCCACCAATAATGTTGAAACGTGTAAGCCAATCTAGCAACTTCCTTTTATTTTCATCTGCCCAAATTATATGTGTGTTTTGTTTAGTACTACTATGAAGGCTATGGATAACAAAGAAAAAGATTTTCAGATATGCTTCATTTTAAAGAAATTTCATACCAAAAATAAAGTGATCCAAGCTTTTGTTAGGCATGTATTCATAGATCAACATTACTTTTTCTTCTTGAATGCAACAACCAAGAAGCTTCACGAGGTTTCGGTGTTGAAGTTTGGCAATCAATAGAATTTCATTTCTGAATTCCTCCATCCCTTGTACAGACCTTTCTGAAAGCATTTTAACAGCTAACTCTTGCCCATTTGTTAGTGTGCCCTGGAATTCATGTTATGCTTTTCTCAGAAAAATATCAAAAGCTAAGTAAAAGTTTTGATCAAACATTTTATATTACCTTATACACTGGTCCAAAGCCTCCTTCTCCTAGCTTGTTACTGCTTGAGAAGTTGTCAGTGGCTTTGGCTAAGACAGACAGATCAAAATTTGGTAGACCAATGTCTTCCTTCCTCAGTATATTTTCATAATGCTTCCTGTAAATTATTCTTAACAACCCTGGGTGAACGAATGATAAAAGTTGATAAGAATTATGAACCTGATGAATTCATTCTTAATACATATTTTTCTGGGTGACTAACTACTGCCAAAATAAAATTTAGTCAAATTACCTTGTCTTCTGTGTATCATTATGCTGACACAAGTTATGAATCCAAATAAAATCACACCAACTATGATTTCTACCAACTTCTTCATTTTACTTAGACCATTATCTGCAAGATTTGATAGAAGCAAAGCATAGTTACTCACCACACTATACATGAGTTCAGTCGAAACTATAATCAGTGACCAATTTCTCTAGACTGAGGGAGTATGTAGACGAAGTAATGCATTTAGAATAGCATAGCGTGTACCGGAGGAAACTACAAAACATACACTTAAAAGATTTAAGAACTATAAACATAACTCAAAAGATTAAAACACTAACAAATAGTATTAGTTTGATGAAAAAGACAACCAACATTACTCTTTTTATCCCATAAGAGATAAATGACTTGTGTATCTGATCTAATTTATTGTGAAATCGTTTGGACTTTATTTATTAAAAAGTACAGATAAAAAAGTAATGCAAAATTTGATCTTTAGACCTATTTTCCATTTTTTCTAGTTTTCGACTATTTGGATAGAAATAAAATGGCAGAAAATATTTACTTGTAAAATTACTAATTTTAATGATAGAATAATTTTATTTTTCTAAGTATACTTACAAAAGAAAATTGCATTGAAATTTGATTTTAGGAACCTTTTGAGTTTTGAGAGTATATCTTTCATATTTGATCATTTTTGTCAAATATTTTTTTAGATTTTTTTCCCATTATATCTTTTATTTTTTTTCTTTTCGTAATTTTCAAGTAGTGTATTTTCTGCTGTTTATTCTTGGTACTAGTAGAGAAAAACCAAAATGAAATCAGGAAACTAAAAGTATATTAAGTTAACTGGCATGAAAAAATAATATTTTCTACTTAACCGTAAGAAAATCTTGTACCTCTACATACCAAGGAACTATAGCTCAAATGACATAGTCTTTTCATCCTTACCTAGAGGTTCGAATTCGAGTCTCACTCTTAACTTTCGAAAAAAAAAAAATTCTTGTACCTCTACATATTAGTTTCAATGGCTAGATATACTAAAATATTCAGAACTAACCTTGGAAATTTTCCAAGCCTTTTTTTATCTTCAACTAGAATAATAACAATTATAGACAAATATAACTAAGAAAATAGTTTAAAGATTACCGAGTTGAGAAGCAGGGACCTTGATGTAAAGGTCTTGTCCCCATTGAGAAAACGTCCTCGTGTCAACCAGAGCTCCAAACCAGAGTAGACAACCGGTTCCTCCTCTGCGAATGTCTAAATTGGCATACGCCGTACAAGAACAGTTTTCCAGACACTTCTTCCGACATTCATCAAGGTTCATGGCCTTGCTAAACCACGACGAAGACGTGTCTGGCACTTTCATGTTTGTGTACTTAAAGAAGCCATGTGTGTTATTATCACAATCCAATTCAGTCCTTGAAACACAACCATTAGACCAATATGACATATTCCACTGTTCTGGAAACTTGGGAACAAATCCTTTAAGACATTCACATGTAGGAGAATTACCATTCATATTGCACACAGAATAAACACCACACAAGGCATAATTTTCGCATTCATCTTCCTCCCCGGTGGAGATGACTTTTCGGCTATTCGATTGACTCGTCCAAGCAGAAAGCTCTCCATGGCCCGAAGATGTAACTTTATAAATCCAGGTAACTGATCTATCGACGGTTTTAAATACTAGATACACTTCTTTATCATTCATGATGAACTCTACTCTAATATTTTGTTTCAGTTGCTGAGATGAATATCCACTAAAACTTTCTCCATTCCATGACCCTATTCTAAACCTTTTTTCAGAACCTTTATACTTAAAAAGTTGTGGATATCCCGTACAGTCAATCTTTAATGAATATTCTCCCTTGCTTGGATCATCCTTACTTCTCCAAGAAGAAAGAAATATTTCTTGACCTGTCATTAAGTTCCATCCAAGCTTCATGCCCTGCATGGTAAGCGTATCGCCAGGGTAGTTGAAACTCTGCCAGAGAAACTGATTGTTGTTTGAATCTTTAACTCCATTCTTCACCACAAGATTCCCTGTCTCCAGAAGCTGTGCTGTTGGATTAATAACAGCTTCGCTTGGCACATTAGAAGACCAAACAGGGCTGCTGCTGTTTGTGCCGTTGATGAGAATCAGAAGGATCACAAGAACTCCTTCATTGTTGATGGTCAAGATTCCTGAATTGTTCTTGATTGGTGATTCGCGGTTGGCCACCCACACAACTGCTTTTGGGAACACATTCCTGTACCATATACCAAGATATCGATTTGTAGAAGTTCCAGGGCTGAAGAAACCAAGCTCAAATGTTCCATCACGGGAAAGCAAAGTCTCGCCGTCACGGACAAAGTGACGCGGCGTCAATATATGTTGTGAAGTGGAGAGTTTAACAAAAGAGATAACAAAGAGCCAAACAAACAGCATTCTGTATTTCTGTGAGTTTCCCTCTACTTCTCAAATAAACTACAATTTTTTTCTAGAAGTAGCTTGGACCTTCTTAATTGCATAAGCAATATGATATGCTTACTATTCTTTCCCACTGTTGAGAACAGCTGTGCGAGACGATTATGCTGCAGTAGTAGCAGAAGAAGAAGGATGTTTGAAAGAATAAGAACAGTGAGAGAACAAAAAAAAGAAAAAGAAAAGATGTGTCCGAAAGATATAGGTTGATTGAGGTAATAAAATCGTATACGTTGATTTATTTATTGGTAGTCATTTGTGGTAAGCAAAAGACTTTTGAAGGCAAGGACCATTGTAGCAAAGAAAGAGGGTGCTTAATTATTGAAGCGGATGACACCAAAAACATTGACCAATCTACCAAAATAAAACATTGGAATTTTAATATTATCGAAATATAATTTTTGCAGTTTGAATATGAAAATGTAATTTTTTAAAAATTTATGTAAACCGTTGATGGAGATCCACAATTTCTAAATACATATAATTCGTAGATGGGGTTCCACGGTTTACGTTCAAAATTTATTTACATAAAAAATCGTAGTAGGGGTTCCACGATTTTTGTTGATAGCGTTCAGCCGTTTATATTCTACTATAAATACGCGGAAGGAGTGCAGCAGATTATTCATTTCGAGACACTTCCAAGTCGTTAGAAAGAGAAACTGACGTTCTAGAGAGAGGAGAAGGAGGAAAAGTGTAGTGATTCGAATTTTTCTTAGGCCAGGATCATGGCAGATGAACGCAGTCTTTACAGTCTCAACGGCGTTGCGCACATAGCCGGCAGCATCAACGAAGAGGTAAGCCAGCTATCTTTTATTTATTGTATTTCATATAACAGAGAAATGTAGCATTTGGTATTTTGTTGTTAGAACGCATAATTTAGGATTAGGATTTTGAAGTTAGGAGATAGGTTCAAATGTTTAAGTAGAATGATGTTCCTCTTATATTTGAGACATAAGGTTCAAATTGTAGTGTTGTTATTTAAGCATTCATATTTGGAAACTAAACTTTGAAATTTGAACTTTTAAACAATTAAGTTTAAATTCAAGTATTATAGTCTTGATTGTTAAGATTTTGAAACCTTAAAGAGTAACTTTTGTAAGTTGAACCTACTGGTTATATTTGCATTCTTAAATTTAAAAATTATAAGTTTTGGTATTTTAGCTTTCTTAAACCTAAAATTTAGATTATATAATGTTACATTTAGTATTTGCTTATGTTGAATTAAAGATTTGAGTCTCATATTACAGCCTTATTAATTTGAACTTAGAATGGTTGTTAGTGATGCAATCTCACTTGGTTTTGGTTATTTCTCTCACATGTTACAGCCTAGTAGGTGCATCACTAGTGTCCGGAGGCAACAGAACATGCCTCTGCATGACAGGATCATACCCTATCTAGAGAGGGCAGGTCTGTATCACCTGCGAGGCTCAATACGAGGTGGTTCTGGTTAGATGAGCCCCTCGTCAGTGCATTCATTGAGAGGTGGCGTCCTGAGACACACACCTTCACATGCCATTCGGAGAGTGCACCATCACGTTGCAAGATATCGCATACCAGCTAGGGTTGCCTGTGGATGGTTTACCTGTATCCGGGTGCCTTACAGATTTCGAGAAGCTGATGGAGGATGGCAGACCCGCTTGGGAGTGGTTTGAGGAACTCTTTGGCGAGCTTCCCCCGCCGAATAAGGTGACGCAGTTTACGGTCCACTTCACCTGGTTCCAACGTGGCAACTCGGCATATGACTCCTCCCAATCCCCGTATATCTGTGTAACTGCCTTCTGTTTTGTCATCCACACCTTCCTATAACTAGGCCTGAATCCATAGGTTGCCTCCGTAGCTTCTTGCAACACCTTTATCATAACTGCTGCATCCACCCTAACCAATGGAAAGATTCTCGCACAAATGACATGGTGATCAAGCTGTCGGTGGTCGCTCGAAATCGAAGTAGCCAAGCAAGTGTGAGGTTCGTTGTACCATCTAACCTCCCAATTATCCTTACGCTGCCGAAGTGTGATGCGAATCAACCACGTGCAGCCATTCCCAAACTCCTTGCATCTCCCATGAAACTTCAGATGATCTGACTCCATCACCCGATACTGAACTCCACGACGGATGCTATAATCCTTAACACTCAACACAGCTTCCTCCTTAGTCTGGAAAGATTGGCCAATCTGAAAATCTCCAGAAGGATTTCCCTTGTGTAACCCCTGGCTTCCTGAGGTGGGATCTATGTTCGGCTGCTGTCCGATTGCTTCCAAGTTCAAGGTCGAGAAATGTGGCGGTTGTTGGCCTGAACCAGAACTGGATGGCCCCCGACGTGTTGTGGTGTGCTGGGAGTATCCTCCTTACTGTCTCCCAATATGTGATCTGGCTCATCGTCTGGATCATCCTCTCACATCGCATTCTCAACATGATCCGGCTCATCCTCACCAAAAAGTGCAGGAATCAAACCAGGTGACCTGGCTGCCGCTGGTGGAACAGATGGAGGTTCTGCCAAAGGACCACCAGCTGCAACTACAAGAATCGAAGTTGATGCACCCCCACTGTCATCGACTGAGGATTCGGCGCTGATGCACCAGAACTGTAAAAACAATCTTCCAACTAGGCATACAGCTTGTGTATTCTCACCTCCGAAAAACTGCGCCGACAAGGAAACAAAACATGCATGTCTTCGTCCGACCCTATCACAAATGTTTCATACTGCACCCTAGTTGAAACAACGGCAATCGAAATTTTGTAAAACACCTTCTTCACCCACTTGGACCCACACAACCCTGCCTTTTGCAATATGCTCGTCTTTAGTTCTGACAAAGTATTTGTCGAATGGATAAAAACACTTACCGGTTCTTTGTCAGTGAACTTAACCCCGTGCCTTTTTCAATTTCTTTTGAAACAAATGAAACTCGACACATGAGAGTGGAGCATAAAACAGACAGATACAAAAGCAAATCTAAACACAAGGTTAACAATCCTATGTCATCTCCGGCATTGCCATCAACGACTAGGACCAAAAAACTCTCCTCACTCGTTTGTGAAGATGTGAAAATGACTCTCTACATCACACTACTTCCCCTTGATGGGTATTTATAGGCGAAATAGGTCAAAGGCATAAACCGCTGAACTGCCGCGGTTTATGTCTAATTGCACACTCCACAGAAACCGCGGGACCCCTACCGCGGTTTCTGGCCAAAATTGTTTTAATGTAAACCACTGAAGGGGTGTAGCAGTTTACGTATAATTGGAATCCGTGGGACTCCTTTCACAGTTTACATAGATTTTTAGAAAGTTGTATTTTGGTATCCATTTTGCAAAAGTTGTATTCGGTAATATTGAAACTCAAATGTTTTATTTTGGTAAATTGCCCAAAAACATTAAAGATGGAATCCCCCAACCAAGCATCTATTTATATTGAGTCCTGCTAGGGAGTCAATGGTTTATTTGTACAATGTGTCCCCATATCCCCATAATATTCAGAATAAACATCTGAGCACTAGGGATAATAAATATCTCATGTCATAAAACCATTCCTCCCAATAACTTAAGCTAATTTTGAGATTCACCAAGAATCAAACTCTTGACTTTTTGGATCTAGAGTTCTAATACCATGTCATGATACCACTCATCCCAAAAGCTTACACTGATGGAAAGAGATAACACTAATGTTTATATCTCTAATAATTTTTAAACCTCCATTGTACGCATTGTATAAATATTCTATTGGCTCCCCATATTTTCCCATTTATATTAAA
>NC_029787.2:27804996-27807551 GCF_000816755.2 Arachis ipaensis
TCGTCTAATTTAAAAATTTATAATCTCATTTAACTTTAACACAAAAATTAAATAGCAAGAGAAATATTCAAATTCTAAATATAAAAAAGATAACATTACGATTTGTCAAATATTCGAATAGATTAGTAATAAAAAAATATAATACTACAACAACAATAACAACAATTTAACTTTAAATAATAATAAATAGAATTAATATTCAGTTTGGATAAACAGTTTAATTAAGTTTTTTTTGAAAAAATATTTTAAATAATAAATGACTATATTAAAAGTAGCTTTTAAATAAGTTATTTTGTGTTTGAGTTTTTAGTTCTAAAAGTATTTATTTTATAAAAATGTGATAAAAAGTAGTAGTATTATAAAAAAAAATCTTTTTTTTAATTTCTCTATAAGCTTCTAAATAGCTTCTTAGAGCACCTCCAATGGTGAGTTCCTCTTTGACTTTTTTCTGATATATAGGAACTCTAACCATTGGAGGAGAGAAGGAGTGAGTTCCCGCACAAGGATCAAGGTAAGGGAGTCCCTCTAAGCAGGGACTCAAATTAACCAATAATAACTTATCATTTGCCAAGTTATTATAAAAAAATAATAATATAAAATCTGAAATAATATTAATTTTAAGTATTTTAATTAATTAATTAAGTGGGACCACAATAGAGACTAAAGTTAGTTCCTCCTAATGGAGAAGAGAGAGATGCTTTGAGTTCCTATTTATTGTTTATGACGCAAAAGCTGATGTGGAGTTACTTTTTATGACAGGTGGGCCATAAATAGGAACTGTGATGAGTTCCCTACTGGAGATGGTCTTAGAAAACTGCAATTTGGTTTTGAAAATTGCACCAGATATTAATACTACTATTTTTCATAAGTCAAAACCTCAAAAAAGTTATTTTTGAAGCTTCCCAAATGAGCCTTAAATACTTTCTTTATTCCTAATATCTTGGGTCAAAATTAAAATTGTCCCCGATTTTTTTTTATTAATATCATCTTAATGTTAGAAGGAATTTTTTTAAAATAAATAAAAAATCTTTTATTTACGAAAATATGCAATTTGTAGGATTTTTTTACCGATTTATACTCTATTACTTATCTCATTTACACTGTAAACAAAATAACATTGTGTATATCTCGTTTATAGTGTAAACAAGATACGATACCTCAATCTTGGGTCAAAACTCCGCTAGAGATTGTGCTTAAGCTTTCTCTATAGCATCAAAATCACAATATTTTAACATTCACATATCCTAAACGCGAAATGAAGAGAGATTTTAAAAATGGCTCAAGGTTCTTAAGAATACTTATCTTAAAAGACATTATATAATCAAAGAGCACGACGAGGTGGTCACATGGCTACAAACGAAACTTCGATCGAAGCTATAATTTCAAAGTTATGTGAATTTAAAGATCGGAGTGAATAGTAACTTAGGGCATGTTCTTCACTCTCTCTTCTCTCTATCCGTTGCGCTCTCTCTCTTTTTGGGGGTGGAGTGTCTGAAATGTTTGCTAAGTGAAGGGTTTTGTGTCTTAGGTTTGGATTTTGGGTTCAATATGGACTCGTTTTGTGAATTTTGGTCCGTTGGTTATATTTTAGGTCAAAATTTTTAAAATAAGTGTTTGAATTTCTATTTTAAATATTTTTCTAGTCATTTTTACCGTTTTAATTTTCTCGCACGTCATAACAAACAGACTTAAGCCGGTACAATTAATTTTAATGTCAATACGCATTTTTCTGCAATTTTTCATATTTAACTGGATTTTACACATGAAGTTCAAAATACCACTAAATATAATTGAAGATTTCATATTCAATATCTAACTTGATTTTTCTCAAACAATTTATTAGTAAAAGCCAAACTTATAATTTGAGAAGAGACTTCTATAGTTAATAAGTACTGCTATGAAGCACTTGTGCTTGAACGATGTCATGTTTTTTTTAGATATAACAAAGGTTTTTCTTTTAAAAAAATTAAAGTAGTTGTACTTAGTAAAAACTTTAGGCAAATTCTTTCATGAGAATTAAGACAAGATATGATATATTTAATTGTGTATTTATCTTATCTTTAACAATTTTATTAGGTATTTAAATAATAAAAAAATATAAAACTATTTCTAGATACAAATACAACTGCTTTAACTCAAGAGGAGACAAATAAATTAGAAAATTTCAACAACAATAATGTAACATTGATCATATTACTTTGATTCCAAGAATGAATATAATACTAACAAGTAAAACAATTCCAAATAGCTTTCAACAAAGATAATTCTACACGATAATATTTTTTTGCCTTTATAATAAAAAATGTTTAAGGACAAAATTTATCTCATGTTAAATTATACAAACTCAAATAAATTTTAACATAAAAATAAGAGAATTTAAAAATTTTACTTATGAATCATGAAAAACTATCTATAAATTCAACAACAATACTTTTTAAAGAGAAGTCTCTAAAAAAATAAAATCTCAATATAAATAATTTAATTTAATCACAAACTATATATTATTATATATTAGTGAATAGTTGTTAAACTTTGAAAACAAATAAAATTATTAT
>NC_029787.2:27807667-27811772 GCF_000816755.2 Arachis ipaensis
TTCACTGTAATTAATTAATTTTTCTTGTCACCAAAAAAAAAAATTAATTTTTCTTAAGAAAAAAAAAAAACGCGACTTTTATTTATGCAAAGAAATGGATACTGAAAGGATCAATAACCTGTGACAGAAACAGTGCAGAGAAGTGGAAGGTGGAGAAATAGAAGAAACACAGACATGGCACTTGTAACAACGTCATCTTCAGGAGTTAACGATGGTCCTCTCTTTGCAGAGGTTGACATGGGTTCCGATTTCAACGCCCCCACTGTCCGAGCCACTGTTGTCCAAGCCTCCACCATTTTCTACGACACTCCCGCCACCTTAGGTCCTATCTCATTGAAGCTTTTAATTTTTGTATTTTCTCGATTACCCCCTTTATCCTTTTTCGTTAAATTTATCTTCTTTCTATGCTCTTATGTATGAATTACCATCTTCTGTGTTTCAAATTGGTACAAGTGAAGGTCATGTTTGAAAGGTTGTTTATTTGACTGTTCAGTGTTGAGTACCCTTTCTATTGGTTCTTTTGTATGATAGAGTTAACTGTTGTTTTCTTAGGTGAACTGATTGAAATGTTTCTTTTGTTCAGATAAGGCTGAGAGGTTGCTTGCTGAAGCTGCTGGATATGGATCACAACTTGTTGTGTTTCCAGAAGCGTTTGTTGGTGGATACCCACGTGGTTCGAACTTTGGTGTTTCGATTGGGAACCGAACGCCAAAGGGTAGAGAGGATTTCCGCAAGTATCACTCTGCAGCCATTGATGTTCCTGGTAAGAACTATGATCAGTTACTTTCTCATTCAGAACAATTACTTTTTAGTTTGGACCTGGTGCCACTGGATTTTTGTTTGAATAGAAAAACTTGCCTCAGGAAAAAGGGAGAATTTGCATATGTTTGGTTCATTGGATGTTGGATTTTGCAGCATCTTGTTTGATTTAAATTATAGCACGTTTCTATAATCAATTTTAGTCTTCCAGAGTCAATTCCGTATCAGTATAAGTGATCTACTTGTCTGACATAATCACTTTTAGGGGAATTATCAAATGTAAATCATTTTACATTAGAATCAATTTTTACAAAAGCAAAATCAAATACTCATAATTGTATATAGGTTTTCTTTTACTCTAATTGTTGAGCAACTATCAACTTACTATTTTAATTTTATAACAAGGAAACAAATTAATATGCTGATACTGCTATATGCAGGCCAGTGATTCTGACTGTCTCTTTGGTATCAAAGATGAAAATTAAAAGGATGAGATTTCCTTAGAAATGTTCATTTGAAAACTTTTCTCCCAATTTCCTCGTTGAACCAAATTACTGTAGGCATACACTTCTCATTTTTCACTAACATGTCTTATGTTTCTGTAGGTCCTGAAGTGGATAGATTGGCAGCAATGGCAGGAAAGTACAAAGTGTATTTAGTGATGGGTGTGATTGAGAGGGATGGCTACACGCTTTATTGTACCGTTCTCTTCTTTGATTCTCATGGTCGTTACCTAGGAAAGCATAGGAAAGTCATGCCAACAGCACTAGAGAGGATTATATGGGGATTTGGCGATGGATCAACTATTCCGGTCTTTGAAACTCCCATTGGGAAAATTGGTGCTGCCATTTGTTGGGAAAACAGGATGCCATTGTTAAGGACAGCTATGTATGCGAAAGGTTAGAATTTCTATATTCAATTTTCATCTTAAAGTCTTAAAAATACTCCTAAAGCTAAGCAAAACAAGTTTAATATTTGATAGTTTTAACAAACATATCACAGTGCAATACATTATTTTCTAATGAATATCTAGACATTATAAAGTTTATAATTTTCAATGGACTGTGGTGGCTGCGGCTGCAGCTCTTTCTAGCCCCGCTTTGCGTCCGTACCTCCGAGTATTTAGAATAAGAAGCACCTATGCTAATACCGTGGCAATTGCATTCCAGCATTTTGTTTGCTTAGCTAATCTGTGGAGCTTTGTTTCATAGGTGTGGAAATATATTGTGCACCTACAGCTGATGCCAGGGATGTGTGGCAAGCTTCAATGACCCATATTGCTCTTGAAGGTGGATGTTTTGTTTTGTCAGCAAACCAGTTCTGTAGAAGAAAGGATTACCCACCCGCTCCTGAGTATGAATTTTGCGGCACGGAAGAAGAACTAACCCCAGATGCTGTTGTATGTGCTGGGGGCACTGTCATTATATCACCCTCAGGGGCTGTTCTCGCTGGTCCAAATTATGACGGGGAGGCACTCATCTCAGCAGATCTTGGTATGTTATACTTTTGTTACAATGCTAATTTAACTAGAGTGATTCCCAGTCTTAGAGCTAAAAAAAGAAGAAAAACTATAAAACAGGGAGAATAAAGTAGTTTTTCAAGATTTGAAAGTGACAACTTCATCTTTCACCATTATCTCATCGAACATGTTAGTTCCTCACCATTTAAAAGGTGGACGTATTAGTCACTAGGATTATATTATAAACTAAATCTACTAGTCTAGTGGTAGTTTAGTGGCAGATGTAAGTCCCCATTAAGATCATTATTACTATGTTCTATGGTGTAAGCAAAGTTTGTTGTAATCGAGGTTAAAAATGAAGGAATCAAATCTTTTGTCCCAATACCTTGGTGCTAATGCTAAGCCATAAAGAGGTCTGGTTTAAAAAAAAAAAGGAAAAAAAAATAACCTTGATTTGAAGATTAAATTAGAGATGTGTGGTATTCAGTTTAAGGGTAAGGTATGTTAGATTAGTAATATTAAACTGAACTACTTAACCTAGGTTATTTTCGCCTTAGGCCTTTGTACTATTTATTACCTATAACTCTAATGTACTCAAATCTAATTTTTTAGGAGTTTTTTTTTTTTTTTATTTTTCCTTTTTCATCTAAGCCTCTTAGTGTTAGATACATCTGAAAAAAAATAGATTAAAAAAACCTATGAAAATTTATGGTGCAAAACAAATAAAAGAGGAAATAGTGACATAGCTCAAGGTTGATGAGGGCTGAGTATTGTTTTGTAACTGTCCACTTTTGAAATATAAGATTTGTAGTGTCAAAGACCCCACGCCCTTAAAATATTCTGTTATGGATAACCTTCCTTGGCATACCAATGTTTGGATGTTCTTGTGTTTGGACTTTGATTTTAAGAAAATGATTGTTGAAAATGGTTGCACATAACAGATCTTGGAGAGATAGCAAGGTCCAAGTTTGATTTTGATGTGGTTGGACACTATGCAAGGCCTGAAGTGCTTAGCTTGGTTGTCAAGGATCATCCAACAATCCCAGTTACTTTCACATCGACAACAGAAACCGAAGAAAACACCAAGATCAAGTAATTTCATTCTCAAAGTCACTAGGATGGATCTAGTGATGAGGGATTGATGTAGTATTCATGTAGTTAATATGTTCAATTTCATTGCTGTGGTGTAACCAAAAAAAAGGAAAACAAAAGAGATAATTTCATTTTCTTCGTTTCATGATCAGCAACAGTAACTACTTTCTGAACCTTTTACTTATGGACTTGTCTTTGCAGTTGTAACCATTTCTTTCATGGTTGTATATGAAGAGTTGTATCTTTGATTTCAACATACTTGGCCTTTTTTCCAAAACAATTAAATGCATGCATTCTGGTCTGATATACAAGCTGTTTTGGAATGGATAAGATAAATGAGATGAAATTGAATTTGAATTCAGAATGGAATTGAATTGAATTCAAATTAATTCAGATTAGAATTCTTATGTTTGGAATAAATCAATAAATTTCTAGAATTGAATTGGACTATATTGTTTGGAATGTCTTTTAAATGATAGAGATCTTTATACTAACAATTTTATCCCTCATTATTGTGGAGTCAAAATTTAATAAACATCTTTTAGAATAAAATATGTTAAAGTGAAAAAGAAGGGAATGCTTTTACTTTGTAAATGCGAAATATATATCAATAAGTCTTACAATCATATTATTTATATATTAAAAGACCGTCACACACTCACACTGTATATTATGTAAACAAGTTTGATTATTCATCTATTGCATATTTGCTTATTCTAGTGGTTGATTATTTAGTTGAAAAAATTTGTGAATCAATATATATAAATATATACAAATCAGAAAGTCCTAGAACCA
>NC_029787.2:27811795-27817758 GCF_000816755.2 Arachis ipaensis
ACTTATATATAAAAGTTCTGATAAATATAAGTGTAAATTATATATTTTATATATGTAAATTTTTATAAATAAATACAAACTATTACTAGTCAGATGTTGACCCAAAATAATAATATTTATTACCTATATAACATTATTATGCTCTAATTTTTATTGTGAATCATTTTTTTCGAAAGTTCAAATTATACGGTAGAGAAAACACAAATAATTTGTGTGTGGCCAATGCCCAATATAGGTTGGGTGTTCAACATGGAAAAACTTGAGCAAAAAATTGCAGAGGCTTCAATGCTCATCAATACTTGGGCCATCATTTTTCTTGCTAAAGATTTACTAATTAATACCTATAATAACACCAATAAATAAGCCTCAATCATTTTCATATCCTTGAAACTAACCTATGATAATGATACTATGTAGCAAAACTCTCTTGACTAATATCATCATTTACAATTTGTGAACAGATATTATAGAACCTATCTATGATACCACCTACTAATTAATATCATCATTTTAGGTCTTTTTAAGATCCAGATGTTATTCCTTCAACCGTTTGCTCCAAAATGTCACCCTCCAAATCCAGAGCAATAATAGCATTTTCCTCAGCTTCTCTTCCATCACTATAGTTTAAAGTTAATGGCACATGATTGGCACGTGACATAGAATCTTGGAGACTCTTGATGGACCTAAAACTCTCATCAGTTTCATGATCTTTACCATTATCATCTTGTATCTGATCCCGCGAGAGGAATTCAATGGACCTCTTTTCAGGATCAAAATGATCAGAACTTTCAATGCCACAATCGCTTTTCCCCTTGTTAAAGCAAATACTTCTCCAATGAATCTTCTCAGAGCACGATTTTCTCCCTATGCTACTTTCTTTCTCAGTTGAGTTTCTTCTTGAATCATCTTTAGAAGCATTTCTTCGAGCGTAGCTCCAATTGTATCCTCTATTTTCATTATCCATATTCAATTCAATGGAGTGAAGATCACTGTCATCATCGTCATCATCTGGAACATTCTCCTCTTCATTCTCTTTGTCTTTATCATGATTGAAATATAGCTCAAGATCCTTTCCGTTTGTTTCTTCTTTCGTTTTCATAAATCCCTCGAGCTCATTCCTCAGCTTCTCCAGAACTGCATTCTTCTCCTCGAATTGATACTTAGCTTCCGAAAGCTTCATCTGGACTCGCTCCTCGCGCAAAACATCTGCTACCTGAAGCATTTCCCTCTCCTTCTCCACTTCTTCTCTGACTTTAGCTGATTCCCTCTTCAGCTCCTCAACCTCAGCTCTGTCATCCCCCATTCCCCGGGCTAATTCGTCGCAAATCTGCTCAAGAATCTCCTTCGCGCGCTTCTCCCTCACAAGCTCCTTCGATACTTTTAGATAAGAAGCTTGTGCATTCGCCATTTCTCCAGCAATCTTCTTGTTTAGCCTTTCAGTTTGCCTTCTTAGTTTCTTCTCAACCTCAAGCTCCTCTGCTACATTCCTTATGGCGTCGTGAATCTTTTCTCGTTCTCTTCGCTTCCAACTAGCCTTCTCTTCTGCAAAACACTTCACCACGTATTCAACGTCGTCTTGGTTTGCACATTGTTCGTGGATCAGCTGATCGATCTGGCAGCAGACGCGGTCGAGCTCCCCACCTAGAGCCAAGATAAGAGGCATGCTTGATGAATGCTGCTCTCTGAGGCACATTTGATTCAACACTTTTAGAAGCTTCTTCGATGTAGATAGGCCACTCCTTGCTTCCTTCAAACGGTTCTTAACAGCAATTGTGTTTTTTTCGCAGTTCTTCTTGTTCCTTAGCTTATTTTCTGCTTCCTGCAGTTCAATCTTTAGCTTTCCAAAACTATGAGCAGAAAAAAGACTTGAGAAATCATGATTTGTAACTTGTAATTGGGTTGTTAAACATACTTTACCTCAATCAAACTGGCACTCCTATGTGTATCTAAGTAGTAATCACCCGACTGACGCTGATAAGATAAAGCTGACAACCTTCTTTTGAAGCTATCACCTTCAAACCTTATCATTCTCTGAAACAACCAATACCAAATAAAAGAAGCACTAAACATAACGCCACATTGCCACACCAAGATCAACCAATACAAATGAAAGAATAATCATAATATATTAAACCGTTGATTTAGCCAATGAAAAATTAAAATGCTGAAAAATTAGTCCTTAAAAAATCTAAACAAACTTGTACTCGAAAGTTGTACCTAAGCAAATTCCTCCAAACATTATCTAGATTTTGTTTCCATTATCGGCAGCACCTATGTGTAGTTGGGGGAAATTGTTAAACAAAGTACATACTTTGCGTATTACGAGCATATTTCAGGAGCAAGATTCTCAGCATTGGCATTGCACATCCAACATTGTAGGTGAACATTTAACATAAGAAAAAAAAAATCTGAAACTCAAAAACATCCGAAACTCTTAAAAAACTGAACATCAGAAACTCAATTAGAAAAGACATCTGAAATATAAACTCAACAAAAGCTCATTTGTAGTGGGTTTTATACTAGGCTTTTTTGCCAGTCTACCGTAGTGTTGGTCGAAATTGGCTCATGTTAGTTCCTCACCTTATTAAAATTAACCACCAAAATCAACTACTAATATATCTAATAGTTGTTATTTAATAATAATAATAATAATAATAACGAAAACAACAATAACCGACTTTTTTTGGTTGGTTAAATTCACCTCAGAATTAGGACTACGTGATGGATCTGAAAGCTGACGCAACAATTCGGATCTGGACAAGCTCACAGCTTTCTTCTCTCTTCCTCTAACGGCTTCCTTGCAGCTCCTCATTTGCTCAACAATTTCATCATCAAAGCCCTTCTTTTTGACCCTTGAAGAAGGAGGAGGTGGAGGAGGAAAATCATTGATCTCCCAGAGTGTAGCAGCGAGTTTCCTTGCTGAAACAGAAGAAAGATCCCTGCTACTCTCCCCACACTCACAAGAATCCAAAGCTCCATGAATATGATCTTCATCATGCTGATGCTGATGAGTGGCCATAACTCCTTTCTTAGCAACCAAAATAGCTCTCTTGAAACGGTACCTTCTTCTTCTTACCAAAGAGGATGAAGATGAGGAGGAACAACCTCTCTTCCTGATCTTGTTCTGCTTCTCGTTGAGGTTCTTGTGTAGCAGTAGTGTCTCACTATCATCACAAGAGGGCATGGTTGATAAAAAAAATACAAAACAAAACAAGAAAAAACGAACAAAAGAAATTGTGTGTATTTTTGGAGTTTATTTTCTTTTTATTTTTACATAATTTGGACACGGGATAAGGGTTGTTCTAGGTGTGGCACAAAGTTCATGAGAGATATAGTAGCAAAGTTTATGTATGTGCCAGTTGTGATCACATCATCATCTCAATAATAATCTTAAGGCATAATTTTCAATGATTTTGGTAAGGTGGGAACATGGGGACTATTCAGTCTTGGATTTTGTAAAGTGGGTCATGTAAGACCTTCTTTCTTCTAATAATCTTCGATACTAGTACTAATACCGAAATCTTCCTTTTATATTTTTTGGGAAACTATTTTGAATGGGTTGAGAAGCAAAGAAAGTGGGAAGAAATCAGGAAAAGATAGGAAAGAATCGGAGGAAGGTTTGAGTTGCGAAATCTCGTGAGGAGAAATAAAAAGAAAGAGGTTGAACAGTGTTAGTTGGTGTGAAGAAACTTGATTCGTTGGGAAAGGCACTTAAAAAGACGAGTTGAGAGACGCAACGTGAGCGGCACGTGAGCATCGCACGTTCCAGGCTTCAAGCAAATGTCCACACTAATAACGTGAAATCTAGTTTTTGTTTAACAGGAATAATTACCTGTAAACATGTTTAATAAATTATTTCAGTGTGCAAGTAGAATGATTATTTTTATTAATATGATATGATTCTACGACGATTAACATCCAAGTGAAAGCTTAAATTATTGTCATATATTATGACGTGTGGAAGTCTTGAGGATGTGTTCGACAAATTGAATGCTAAATTATTAGGGCTAACAAGTAAATATAATAAGACTTAAATAAATTTTGAGTTTAGTTAACATGGTCTTTTGAGACACATTATGTTAGGATTTTTAATTAAATCTTTTTATAGAAATATATCAAATTTAAATTTTTAGTCTATTTATTATATATTTATTAAATTAAAAATTAAAAACTTTTATTAATCATAATATTAACATATGTTATTTTTTGTTTTGATCTAGTAAAATTCAAAAATTACTTATTTTAGTTTTATTATCGTTAATTTATTTTATTAAATATTAATATGACAGATTAAATATTAATGTATCAAATTAAAATGTTAATATTGTTAGAAACAAGAGACTAAACACGAGAAAGAATTTATGTATTATTGAGTCTATTCAAGTTGTCTACTCAAGTTGTCTGGAATGATACAATATAGAAGGAAATTTATAGGGACTAGAATCGTAACAATAAAGACGTAATATTCTATAATAAATATTCAGATATACTAAATAATTCTAATTGATCCTAATTATATTCTAACATCCTCCCTCAAACTCAAGTGACAACTTGAATTTGAAACTTATTTAAAACAACGAAATAAAGAGAAAAAAAACTGCATAAACTGATAAAACATGTGCAGACGGAACTGCCGCTTGTCTGAAGGAAGCACAGACGTAACTGCCGCTTGTCTGAAGGAAGTGCAGACGGAACTTCCGGAAAGAAACACAGACGAAACTGCCACAAGGAAACATAGACGAAACGCAGACGGAACTGCCATGAGAGAACACAAACAGAACTGCCACAAGAGAACGCAAATGGAACTGCCACGAGGGAACACAGACGGAACTGCCGAAAGAGAACAAAAACTATATGATTTCTTTATGAGAATAGATAAGCAGCGGATGACAATAGTGTTTGATCATTTGACTCGAAAAAAAACACAAGACAGAGAGAACAGGCTAATCGGTGAGGTGAAAAAGTATCAAGGAGTGACAAAAAGAAAGGAAAAATGGCATAGAAAAAAAAAGTGTAAAAACTACAGTGATTTCACCGCAAGAAAAACAACCTATCAGCTTCAAAGAGGATACCATGGCTCTGATACCATGTTAGAAACAAGAGGCTAAACTGAAGAAAGAATTTGTGTATTATTGAGTGTATTCAAATTATCTACTCAAGTTGTCTGAAATGATACAATATAGAAGAGTATTTATAGGTACTAAGAGAATCGTAATAATAAAGACATAATATTCTATAATAAATATTCAGATATACTAAATAATTCTAATTGATCCTAATTATATTCTAACATCCTCCCTCAAACTCAAGTGACAACTTGAATTTGAAAACAGAGATCCAAATAAAAAAAATATGTATTTTATAAGGATTAAATTTAGTCAAGTTGAAATATAAATAATAATGTAAATAGTCAAAAAAAAATAATAATGTTAAATATTTGAGTAATATTACATGTACACCAAAATCAGTTACTAGTATAAAATACATATTAAAATATAAATACACATTGAAAATAAATTAAACTATACATGTATTTATACAAAAATATATTAGTGATTAATTTTAGTGGCTGATTTTGATGTACAAATAATATTTTTTGTAAACATTACTTCTCATCATAATTTGTTTTTAGTTTTGTTGTGGAAAAAATAATGTCATAATATTGTAGAAAGATTGTGTTTGTTCAAGATTGTCTTGCATTGATAGAATATAGAGTATTAAGACTGAAACACATTAAAATTAATGTTGTTTTAATTAGGGATGATAAAAAAATTTACACCTATGAAGATTATTCGCCATGGAAAAGCTAATAGGGATCCGCATAATTTTTATGGGACAAGGACCCAGTCCTGCGAATAAATGGGGATGGCAGGGTGGGGATTGAAATATCTACCTCATGAGATTTATAAAATTTTTGTGAAAAATTTAAATGTTCTTTTTTTTATTTTAATTCATATGTTGAA
>NC_029787.2:27817770-27825748 GCF_000816755.2 Arachis ipaensis
TCTTAATCTGAAAAGAGAAATAAACAGAGATTCATAACGAAAATGAAATGAAAACGGAAAATATTTTACTAAATAGAAAGTGGAGTTAGTTAGGAGAGAGGTCTCCAACTCTATACCTCTATATAGACTCATTATCATTCCTAATTTTAACTAATAAATTACACTAATAAATAAATTAAATTTTAAAATAGATAACATTCATAAAGATTCTTACCAAGCTAATAAGTTAGCTTCCACACTAAGACTGAAATTAAAAAAAAAATTATTGTTGTTCAAATACTTGCATATTATATTACAAATTGGACTAACAAATTTTACAAGACACTGAAATATGAAGCATAGAAAAATAAGGTTGATAAACAAAAGTTGAATAGAATTTCAATTAAAAAATGCATTACTTGATTCTAAGGATTTTTTTTCTATTCTAAAATAAAAAAAACCTTTATCCCCTTCCCAAAAAATTATTTAAATTTTAATTTTTTGAACCTAACTTTTTTTGTATGGGGCAAGTTCGCGTGTACGCCGGCGAACTTTATACCATCCTCTCGACAAACTTTAAATTTTTATGCTTTTCAATCTTTTTGTACTTTTAATTTCTGTGCTTCTAATTCAAAAAAATATATACCATGATCAAAACTCTTAATTTAAAAAAAAATCTAGTTTTGTTTAATTTGAATGAGAAAAAAAGTTGGGAGTTAAATACTGGACAGACAAGCAGCATGACTTCTTCAACATCGCTGGCCGCAATGGTAATCATTGTAAAATGGTATCAATTTTAAGCAGCAAATTAATAATAAATGGAGAAAGTGAAAAAGAGTTGCTGGCAGCCAGTGAAATGGCTGCAGTAAAATAAAGAAGAAAAAGAAGAAATGAATGATTCAGAAGAAATAGAGAGAGAGAGGAGTATTGTGATGATAAATTTTCTGATTCCAATTGAATAATACATCATAAGAACTTTACACTATGCTATATAGTTTATATAGCTGTGCAAAAGGTGTGAAAACAAAAAGGAATAACAAACTATATATTAGCTAGTCTTAACAAACTAGTCAGCTGAACAATCTCACAAACAAACAAAAATATACTAACAAATCTTTTACATTTGAAAATATTATTTTCAGCATATATATTAACTAACATCCCCCACAAGCTGGTATTACTTGGCTTGTGTAGATCAAGTAATCCCAACTTAGATAGCAAGTAAGAGAAGGGTCCGGTGCAAGAGGCTTTGTAAATAGATCAGCCAGCTGCTCACTAGAGGTAATATGTTGAAGATTTGAAACTCCTTCTTTATATTTGTTACGAATTACATGACAGTCAATTTCAACATGCTTTGTCCGTTCATGAAAAATTGGATTTGAGGCAATATATATAGCAGATTTATTGTCACAAAATATATCAACGGGCAGGGGAGGATAAATCTTGAATTCTTTTAGAAATTTTAACAACCATACAAGTTCACAAGTTTCATTTGCTAGAGCTCGATATTCAGCTTCAGAAGAGGATCTAGAGACTGTTGTTTGCTTCTTGCTTTTCCAAGATATAAGAGTTTGGTCAAGAAAGAAGCAATAACCACTAATAGATTTTCTAGTATCTTTACAAGCTCCCCAATCAGAATCAGTATATCCAGAGAGAATAAAAGAATTAGAGGCAGAAAAGAAAAGACTTGATGCTGGTGACTGTTTCAAGTATCGAATCACTCTATAAACTGCCTTGAGATGAACATCACTGGGACAATCCATGAATTGAGTAAGACAACCTACAGGGTAGCTCAGGTCGAGTCTGGTATTGGTGAGATAAAAAAGGCGACCAACCAGCCTTCTATAAAGAGCAGCATCGGGTAAAGGAGAGCCAAAATTTTTTAACAAAGATGTAGTATAATCCATGGGTGTAGTGGCAGGTTTGACTTCAAGTAAGCAACAATCATTGATCAAATCTAAAGCGTATTTTCTTTGATAAAGAGCAATCCCTATTTTACTTCTTGCTACTTCCATGCCAATGAATAATTTTAAGATACCAAGGTCCTTTATCTTGAATTTGCTATCCAAGAAGCGTTTGACAGCTTCAATTTCTAAGAGATCATCACCAGCTAACACAAGATCATCGACATAGACCAAAATAGCAGTGAAGCTAACATTAGTAAACTTGGTGAATAAAAAGTGATCATTTTCTAACTGAATATATCCCAAATCAATCAGAGCATTAGATAGTTTGATGTTCCATTGACGGCTCGCCTGTTTCAAACCATAAAGAGATCTTTCTAATTTACAAACTAACTTAGGATTATCACACTTCAGCCCTTTTGGTAACTTCATATAAACATCTTCATAGAGATCCCCATGAAGAAAGGCGGTATTGACATCAAGTTGATGAAGATGCCAATTCTTTAATACTGTAATTTCTAATAGAACTCTCACTGTGCTCATTTTAACAACCGGGCTGAAGGTGTCAATATAATCAACGCTTGGAATTTGAGTGAATCTCTAAGCAACTAACCGAGCCTTATGTCTTTCAATTGTCCCATCTGGGTTAAATTTTATGCGAAAAACCCATTTACAACCTACTGCATTCTTGCCAGGAGGAAGAGAAGTGACGATCCATGTCTTGTTTTGCTCAAGAGCAGCAAGTTCTGCATCGATAGCTTTTCTTTAGCAATCATGCATAACAGCCTCAGAGTAGTGTTTCGAGTCAGGGTTATTTATAAGTGCAAAAGTGAAGGCTAGGTGTTTTGGATAGAAAGATGCATATGACAAATGGTGTGATAAAGGGTACTTACAGTTTGAAGAAGAACAAACAGCATTGATGGGATCCTCATGTGACACCATTTTGAAACAATGAAAGTCCTTAAGGTATAAGGGTAGTTTTCTATCCCTCTCAGACATTCTCAGGGCAGGATGAGTTGGTTCAGGTTGAATGTGATCAACATGAGGCATAAGGGCAGTAGCATTATCACTATTTTTATGAATGTATGATGCAGATGCAGATGATGTAGAATTCTTACTAATGTCATTATTATTCAAAGATGAAAGAGAGCTATTGTTATTAGAGACATCAGCAGTAATTCTAGGATGTAATGATGTATGAATAATATCCTCATAATGTGATACAGAAGGCAATTGCAATTCAGGAAAAGGATCAAAATCTGTTTGGATTAAAAGAGTGTTGTGGGTGAGAATTTGAGTTTGCATGAGTTCTGGTTGTTGTTTGAATAGATCTGAAAGAAAAATGTGTTCAAAAAATTCTGTATTTCGTGAGATAAAACTTTCTTTTGTGTTTAAATCAAACAAAATAGAACCTTTAGTTTCTGACTTGGTTACTAAGAAAATACACTTTCGAGCTCTAGGATCTAATTTTGTCCTACCAACTGTAAGTGTTGAAGCAAACACAAGACAACAAAAAACTTTAAGCTCATTTAGATCAGGTTTTGAATGAAATAAAGTCTCATATAGAGTTATATTTTTGTTAAGGTCCGATGTTCTTATGCATTTTTTCCTGAAAATGTGTATGAAGGATTCCTGTACACTTCTAAGTTGCATCATACTCAATTTAAGTAACTCTAAAACAAAAATTGATGTATATTTAAATTTTTTGATGGATAAGTTGACAAAATTATAGAATGTTGGTATAGAAACTTATGATATTTAACGAGAACCAACTTTTAAATGTGTGTTGTGTTTGATTAGGGTAATTTAGATGCAAGTTCAACACCGTAGTGCCATGTTTGAGGCTAGTTGACTTTTGTTTGGGTTGGGCCATGAAATGACCCTTGTTGGATTTTGATAAATATCATTTTATCATTTTAAATTGTGTTAAAATTTATAGAGTTCATCAACTAACTTACATAATTTTGGTTTAATTAATTGAGTTTTTCGAATTTTGCTTTCAATGAAGAGTATGAAAAATATGCTTTTCTATACTCCTAATTATTAATTTCTTAATCTCTTTTTTATGTCATTCGATGGCGTG
The DNA here is from genome assembly GCF_000816755.2 of Arachis ipaensis. Taxonomy (NCBI): domain Eukaryota; kingdom Viridiplantae; phylum Streptophyta; class Magnoliopsida; order Fabales; family Fabaceae; genus Arachis; species Arachis ipaensis. The sequence continues at coordinate 27,821,737 of NC_029787.2, forward strand.
ATGAAATTTTTTCAAGTGTTTTAGGATTAAGGTACATCAACGACCTCAAAGGATCGAAAAAATGGAGTGAAAATACGAATTCGGGAAGCAATTTAAAAGAGAAGTTGTCTGGCAGCTCACTTAAACAAGATTTTTTCGCCCAAACGAGATCTTTGTTAGTTTACTTTATTTTCTTTTGCCATCTTATGAACTATGTAAATTCTTTGGGTTTCTTATGAATGAATTTCATATTTTATGTTTCATTTATGTTTATTTAAGTTGTTAGTGTTAAATTCTTGCATTGGTTATATATGTAGCTTTTATTAATTTTTGCAATTTATGATGTTTTACTTTTATTCACACCAAGTATATTTATATTATTTATGGAGTAGATTTTTTTTTCTTGACTTGGGATTGAGAAATGAGGTGACATTGAGTCATTAACATCCAATTTTGATTGATAATTTAGAGTTATTAGTTGATCTTATTTTTACTAACGCCAACCTTTTACTAAATTTAATTAGTAAGTTAGTTAAGATTTGTAAATTAAGGTGTTTACTTGACTTTTCTCAATGTGTAAAAGTTGACGAAGTGAGATCAATTCTTAATAATTACTATATTTGTGGTTAATGACAAAAATAGCCTTGATATGAACACTAGCTAAAACCTTTTAGCTCTTGAATTTTTCCTTTTTTACTAGTTCATTACTTTAATTATTTCTAGTTTAATTTAGTTATATTTTAGGATAGTTATCATTTTAATTGTTGTTCTTTTATTTCATACTTGATTAGTTAGCCCTTTAGTTGTTCTTTGATTTTATTTTCTTGCAATTTAGTTATTAGTTGTTCTTTAATTTTTAATCAATTTATATTTTCGTAATTTGTGCTCAATTCCCTTTCCAATTTTCATAACTAATAATTATACACCTTATTGCAAGTCCAAAAAAAAAATCTGAAATTAAACTTTCCGTTATTATTTTAAAATTTTGTGACAAATTTTATTAAACTTTAAAAAATGTTGAATTTCAGTTTAAAACTAAATGAATCTTAAATTTTAAATTTGTGAAATTTTTAAACCAATTTTTAACATTAATCAAGTCACATATGGCCGTCTAGAATAATAATTAATCCATTTGGTCAACTTTGATCAAATCCAGTTAAAATTGGTTAGTTTTTGTTAAATTTGTCATGGGTGAACGATCTATGATTTGTTTATAGATATATATAGTTTAAACTGTTGTAGCAGTTATTAGTTACAAGTGTATCAATATATATCTTGATTTGTGTGATACAGGAAAACTCAAGTATACTGTGTTCCCAGTCTGAAAATGATTTTATCTATTTGTTTTCTCTATTCCCCAAAAAAGCAGTGCAAGAACTTCTTCAGTTGCCAGCCAAAGGATCGGGCAATGATATAAACAATACTACTTTAGATGAGATAAGTACGGTTTTGATTTTTAAAATTTAGAATCAAAATCAAAATCATTTTCAACCTTTTTTTAAATGGTCCTCAACATTACATTTAGTATTAAAATTATTTTTTTGAATATAATAATTTTTTAAATGACAAAAGTACCTATTTATTTTATTTTCTAAACTCCTTGTACCTAACCTTTTCTAATCCTCTAAAATAACAACAATCTACTAACAACAACAACTTCTCAACTATCTACTAACAACAACCACTCAACAAATAATAGATGTAGTATGTGTGGATTGAAGGAGGAGAACTAAAGGTTTTAGAAGGTTTAGAGAAGGGGGTTGAATCTATGGCTTTATTTAACTTTGATTTATTAAGCTTTAAACCCAAAATTTTAAATTTGATTTCTATTGATCTGCGCAGCGGATAAATTAGGAGACAATTTTATTTTGTCTCATAAAACTAGAAAACAGAATTAAAGCAGAGAGGAAAAAGTTGACACAACCATATATCTTGGTTTAGTTGCCTTATGCAATACAACATATATCCAGTCTCCACTACAACGTTAGTAGAATTTTCACTATAATTCAAGTATTATATATACCAATTCCCTAGAACTCAACTTAATCCTATCTGGACACACAAAATTCAACATAAACTTGACTTGGTTATACTAATACCTAAACTCACCACACTAAGTGCTTACCCAACTTAGCAAGGGATACCTCTCAGATACATGACACAAGACAGAAAATACAACAAAAAAAATCTGAAATCACTCTTGACTTTTTTCTTAAGTATATCTCTCAGCCTTTTTCACTCTATGACTTTTACTCAATGCCTCTCTATCTTGCCTTTTACCTCTCAAAGAAAACTAAAAAAGATATACATTGAAACTGAAATACAAAATAGTAAAACATGAAGGAGATTGATGAATCACAGCTTTAACTCTATGCACTGAACCCGGCATCTGAACTCATAACTTTGTTCTTCATCTTGGCGGAGTGCTCCCTTTAGTGTAGGTGCAATGCTTCAAAGACTTCAAACTATGTTGTGAGATTTTTACTCTTCTCTCAATTCGGGTTCTCTCTCCTTGAGTTCTAATGAGATTCAACTTTTCTTTTGTACCTTAGTCAGAGCCACAGTTAGGGTTCCTCTAGAGTCAACTTCTTGAATCTTGGACTTTCAGAGATCATCCCTTCTCTTTCTTCAATCAACCTCCAAAATTAAGAATTTTAAATCTGGTTCTTTGTTTGACTGAGGAGTGCAGAGCAGCAGAGATTGGTTTGCTCAGTGATGATCACAAATCCACACCCCTTGAGAGTGTGCTTTGACCCCAAGTAACAATTTTAGCTTTTGATTTACAGCAATGAAAATCAACCACCATTTTCTTCAATTTTTTCAAAAAATGACATTGCAGAGAGTAGGAGAAGAAATGAAGAAATTAACTTACATGCAAATAAAAATAAATCACTTTTAACATCTGACTTAGCTTAACATGCTTTTGATTAGTGTGATTGGACTTTGCTTTCTTGGTTAACCTTTCTCTTTCTTTCTTCTCTAGTGCATGAATTTGAGGATGAAGCTCTCTTTCTCTCTCTCTCTCTCTCTCTCGTGTTTGACCGAAGAGTACTTGTGAGCTTTAGCTTAGATTTAATTCACTTTGGTTGAAAGGACTTGGGCTTGGTTTGAATTAATTTTCTGTTCAACATGTTTGATTTCTTTGTTCCTTTCCTTTGGGCTTTGTTTGTTAATCAACAATTCTCCAACAACCTATATTTCTTTGTTCCAAATGGTTGGGATGCTACAATCTTTCTTTTGGACCTGTATCACGTAATAAAGCAATCAAACCCAATTGGATATTTAACTTAATAAAATAATATTTGTCATCATTATAAAATTAATTATTTTTTCAACTCAACAAAAAAGATAGTACGGTGCCGACGTAAGAAAGAGTCATCGCTAGACTTGTTGAGCAGAATAGCGGTAGAAAAGAAAAAGATGAGGTTAAACTAGAGGAGAAAAAGATAAGAGAACAAGAGGCAGAATAAGCATGCTCAAAGGAAAATGAAAAAGGGTAGAGGTTGCTAGAGAAGGCAACAATAAAGGTAAGTTGTTGCCGTCGCCGTCAAGATCAGAGAAAGACGTCACTGGAATTGTTAAAATTGCTGTCATTTTTGCCTATGTTTAGGGTTTATTCCATCATTGTGGTAGTTTGCTTCCTCTTCCCTTTTTTCAGTGGGCTCGTCTTCTCTACCATCGGTAGAACTTAAAAGGAGACCGAGAGTAGTGACGGCACAGTAGTTACGGAGGAGCTGCTCTCTCGTTTGCCGTCTTTCTCCATTCTTTAGTTTTATCTATCTCTATCTCTCTCTTTCTCTTTATGATCTTTGCAACTACTCTATAATCTACGTCTGTTAGTGGAATGAAGGTGTAAGTGTGAATGATTGAGTGCAGGTAATAGTGGGTGAATTTAATAAAAGTGAATGATAACAATGGAGGATGATAATAATAATAATAGAGATGAATAGAAAATGACTAAAGATTTTTTGTAGTTTTTGATGAAAAATAATTTTTAAAGATGGTATTTTTTTTAATAATAATTATTAATTTT
>NC_029787.2:27826395-27838909 GCF_000816755.2 Arachis ipaensis
AAATTTACTCTTTTAAACAAAAAAAATAATTTTAATATTAAATATAATATTCAGAACCATTTTTTTGAACAAAGAAACATTAGAAATAATTTTAATTTTAACTCTAAAAGTTAGATTCGAAAACCGTATTTATCTCTTAATATTATCTCTTAAGAAAAGGTGTGTATTTTACTCAAAATTTAAAAAATCAAAAACAAAGAAAACACATTAGTTCATTAGGCCGTTGCATGGAGGAACCTCGTGGCCCACCAAAGGTTCTGTTGGCTTTTGGCCATTGTTGTAATTCTTTCCTCTTGCCAACGGAACAGAGTGTGTGGTTTCACTGGGGACACATTTGGCCGTTATGTCTGTATTTATGTGAGAGCTTGCACGGCAATTGCATTTATAGCAAGTTATTATCTTCTCCTTTCCTTGAGCCTGTGTGCTTTCATATCACTTATTGCTTTATTTCTATCATTATTGTCCTTAGTACCTTCCTCAGATACACCAACAAGGACAGAACCGAGGCTTTTTGTAGGCCAAAGAAAACGGAAAAGAGTAGGTCGTCCATATCTAATGATGGAAATGGTCATCGTACTCTATTTGTTATTCAAAGGACGGATGCAGAAATATTATTCTGGAGAGGCCAATAACATATATAATATTAAAAAATTATACAAAAAATTATATAACGTAAAATGTATTACAAAAATATATCGACAGAGAATATATTTTAAAGTACAAAAAATATGTATGTATTTTTTATTAACAAATTGGTCGATTTTTCGTATCATAAAATTTATCGATAATAGAATTTGTGTCAAATTTTTCAACAATTTTCTTTTCAATATAATTAAAAGACAATTAGTAAGAAATTAACCTTTTATTTTATTTATGAGTTATTCTTCACAATATTCATCGCTGAAAAAGATCTCTCAGTTGTAATAATTGAAACAGAGAAAATTAATACCAAATGAATCAAGAAAGACGACGCTCACAAGAAGAAAAAAAAATCTACTTTATGAGATTTAAAAAATTTTATTTAATTAAAAAATATTAATAATAATATCTTTCCAAATTTTTTTAATATTGTTACTTATTTTTTTAGATATTAAAAGTCATTAATATTTAGGTTAGACTAAACTTTTATTTATATTAGACTAAATACTAAATAGATTTTAAAAAAAATTAAATCGTACTTGATAATTTATTACTATTAATCTTTTTTTAAAAAAGTCGGGGGATCGAGGCCTCCACTCGGCCCCGTATGTCCGTCCCTATTCATCCCTAACTTTTATATTGTTTGAAACTAACATTTTTGGGTGAGAGTATAACTAAACTTTATTTGGTTCTAGCAGGATGTAGAGTAAAAGATATAAAGTTATCGTTTATTGGAAGAGTTTTAAGTATATCGAAAACACTGGTGTTTCAGTTGTGTTAACTGTTGATCTGAATTACAAAAAATATATATAATATATATTAATTAAAATCAACGATTAAAACAACTGAAATATGGTGTTTTTCGATACACTTGAAAATTTTCCTTGTTTATTATCTTCTTGTTTTAAGGTGTATAATTTTGGTGGTTGGACGCTTACCTGCAAAACTCATAAAAAAAACATGCGTATAAAAATACTAAGATAAAAAGATATGAAGAAAATTAGTGAATGGTTGTTTATAGGAAAAAGATATTAAATAAAATTAGAAAATATACTTCAGATCCATACAAATTATTCATACACAGAGAGAGTCACACAGGGTAACCATAAAAAAGTGTAGCATATTCAGCTATAATTAATCCTTAGTTGATCTACGTAGAACACTACTTGTACCTAAAAAAAAAAAAAGAAAAAAAAAACATAGCATTGAAACAAAATAGTTAACCCATATATATGAAGAGTTCGACTTCTGATAATTTTTATATAGACAAAAAAAGAATTATACTTCTAGTTGAGTAAATAATGTAAATTCTTTATGAATAATTCTCGTATAGTAAACGCAATATAGTCTTTGACTAAAATTTGAAGGACAAAGAGTCCTTCAAACGTTAAAAATAAAAAAATTAATTATTTACTTACTTAACAAATTTGCTTTTTATCATTAGAAAAACAGACATATTCTTCTATACTTATATCGTCAACTTTTTAAAAAAGAAGTCACTATTATTACTTTTTATACAGTGAAAGGTGAATTTACCTTTTTGAAAATATGATTAAATTTTTTTTTTTTAAAGGCATACTTGAAATGAATTGACAAAACAAATAGGCTTTGCGGAAAAATGTGGGAGTAAGTAGAAAAAGTGTTTGAGGTGTCTTCAGGTAAAGTCTGAAACAACGATTGGAGGTACTTGTAAAAGATTTTAGGTAGTGTTTGTTTTGAGGTATTGAGACAGAGACTAAAAGATTGAGACTTAATATTGTATTTGTTGGTTCAGAGATTGGTACTAAAATTTTTGTTTCTGTCTCTAAAATTTCAGTATTTCAGTACCTCTAAAAAATAGGAACACAAGAGACTGAAATTTTTAGAGATGAAGACTAAAACTTTAATAATATTTTATACCTAAAATACTTTCATTTCAATTAATTAATTCTAATTTTACTCTTTGTACAAATTAAATTAGAGTTTCATTCTTGTTTTAATTCTTGTCTCTCATTTTGTACCAAACAGAATACTGAGATTTATTTTAATCTCTGTTTCTTAGTCTCTGTCTCTCAATTTCAATTTTTCTGTCTCTGTCTCTCTATTAAATATTACCTTAATACCTAAGTCAGTAATGATTTAAGTAGATTTATGAGAATTGAAAAATGAAAAATACCTATATTTGATAAAGTATTTATAAAAAAAAGGTAACGGATTAGTCATTACTTTCATAGTACACATTTAAACTGAGTGGATAGTTTCTTCTTGTAGTGCATAAAAAATTATCACACATTGAAGTGGTTACTCATCTGTTGATAATATCTGAAATAGCTTAATGGGCTGACAAGCTATTGGTTCCTGCAAAAGTTAAGTCGGACAGAGTCATAATACCTATACCCAAATAAGTCGAGTAGGTTAATCCATGTAGTTTTTAGACTAATTTTTTTTTGTATGAACATATTTCATTGGGTCTATTAAAAGATCAACTCATTTTAGACCATGAGTTTACTTATTTGAATTATGACTAGGGCTGGTAATGGGTAGGGTAGGGTAGGGTTTGGACTCTACCCTAATCCTACTCGCGGGTTGAGAATTTTTCAACTCTAATCCTACCCGCACACTAAAGTTATAAATCCTACCCTACCCTATCCTACCCTACTCGCAGAAATATCAAATTTTTTTAAAGTAAATATAAAATTTAATCATTTCAAATTTTATACATATTAATAACATAAAAAATAAAAAACTAATGCTTTAAATTACTAAATGAACTAACTAGTTTAGTGGTTGTTTACTTATTATAAGTCATTACATAAGGGAGATTGTAGGTTCAACTCTCACTTTCCTCATTATTATATACCTATTTTTTAATAAAATATGTGTTATATATGAGGTACGGGTAGGATAGGGTAGGATACACTCTAAACCCATACCCTATCCTACCCGCAGCATACCCGGACCGTACCCTACCCTACCCAAACGGGTTGGACCGGATTGGGTATCTGCGGGTAGGGTATAAATTGCCAGCCCTAATTATGACATGAACAATTATTAATAGTAGATAAGAATTTATTGTTATTTTTATGTTTAAATTTTTCATGAATTTTGAATGCTTTTGTAACTATCTTGGATGATTAATAATCAAATAATTTTCTAAAAGATCATACGTATCTCGTTTTTTAAAAAATTAAATGTATAAAATTAATTTTTGAAAGATACAATTGTTTGGCATAAATTTTGGGGCAAATTACTCAATTAAGCTAAGGGGAGGAAAAAATTACAGGAATCGGCCAAATCAAAAATTGGTTTATGAATCAACCAAGAGACATTTCTATATAGTTTGAATCATCCTAACTCGAACTTTATTTCTATGTAATTCGAATCACACTGATTTGAATTACACACACAGCACATACCCACTAATTCGAATCAACTTGATTCGAATTACACCCATGCACGCATTCCTAAGTAATTCGAAGTGAGCTGATTCGAATTACACAAGGTATAATTCGAATTAGGTTGGTTCGAATTATACTGGGCCAGACGTGTATAAATATGGTGTGAACATGAATTGATCTCATTAAAGTCAGAAAATGGCTAGTGAGGAGAGTTTTGTAGTGTTGGTTCATCACAGATGATCGATTAAGAGGAAAACATGATCTGGTGTGAAGTTCACTGATAAGGATCCTCTCAGTATTTTTATCAGGCCTACGATGAGCTATGATGAGTTTGTGAATTCTATACTACAGAAACTTGGTCTGCAAGGCGTGAAACGGGTTCACAAGTTATTCTATCGCATTCCGATCTCAGTGCTGCAATAGTGAAGTATGATTGTTTCACGATTGGGAGTGATGAGGACTTGCAGGTCCTGTTTCATTGTCGTCGGCAGTTTTCCAAGGTTAGGACACCTGAGTTGTTGGCAAAGTTGATTGATGTGGTATCTAGCTCGGGGGGTTCGAACCAGAAAACCCAAACTATAGGCACGGTAGCCGGTTTTAGCTCCAGACCTGTTGGTGCATCTTCGTACGTCCCTGTGCATGAACCTCCGGTCAAGCCTGTCGCTCCCCGTCGTTCGCTGTTGATCTCAACTGTAGTGGAGGTGGAGAGGTTGGAATAGTGGATGTTGTGCCGACTTCTTTACAGTACCCTCCGCACTTTTCATGTTTGGACTTGGATGCCATGACACAGGTGGGGGTTCCTGGGGAGCCTACTGGATTTGGTGCTAGAGATGGCCAGGGGTCTGCAGGTCTCACAGAGTTTCAGGTTGGTCAGCAGTTTCAGGATAAAGATGAGGATGTGTTAAGTGTGAAGACGTATAGCATCCGATGCGGGGCACAGTACAAAGTGGTGGAGTCTGACTATCGCCGGTATGTTGGGAAGTGTTTTGATTTTGGGAATGGGTACACATGGTTGATTAGGCTAAGTCTTCGGCAGCGCAAGGATATTTGGGAGGTAAAACGGACCACATACGTGTCTCGCGACGTCCATCTCTAGCGATCACAGGAGTCTGGATTATCATGTGATCTCAGAATTCATCATGCCAATGGTTAGAGCTGATGCATCGCCAGCATCAAGGTGCTCCTGAATGCGACAGCGGCACACTTTGGGTTCAGGCCGATGTATAGGAGGGTTTGGTTGGCGAAGCAGAAGGCCGTTGCCCACATCTATGGTGATTGGGATGAGTCGTACAACGAGCTCCTGCGGTGGGTGTTAGGAGTTCAGTTGACGATGCCTGGTACTGTTGCAGTCCTTCGGACGAGTACTGTTCGAGTTGGGGGCCAGGTCGACGATTCGCAGGCTTATTTTCACCGGCTCTTCTGGACATTTTCACCATGTATTGAGGCATTCTGGCATTGCAAGCCATTGGTGAGTATTGACGGCACCCACCTGTATGGTAAGTATGAGGGTACGTTGCTCGTCGCGATTGCACTGGACGGGAACTCCAACATACTGCCTGTTGCATTTGCACTGGTTGAGGGTGAGAATACGGAGTCCTGGTCCTTTTTTCTTTCCCATCTCTGACAGCACGTAACCCCGCAACCGGGTCTGCTGGTTATATCAGATAGGCACAACGGCATCAAGGCTGCGCTTGAGGCTCCCGACGGAGGCTGGCTACCTCCTGCTGCCTACCGTGCATTCTGTATTCAACATGTGGCAGCAAATTTCGCCCTGACCTTCAAGGGCAAGGACGCAAGAAGGCTTCTTGTGAATGCAGCTTATGCTAAGACTGAGGTGGAATTCGATTACTGGTTTGATATTCTGCGATCTGAAGACCCTGCCATGTGTGAGTGGGCGAACCGGATCGATTATTCATTGTGGACCCAGCATCGGGATGAGGGTAGGAGATTCGGTCACATGACGACAAATATCTCCAAGTGTGTTAATTCAATCCTAAAGGGGGTCAGGAATCTCCCGGTGTGCTCGCTGGTGAAAGCTACTTATGGGAGGTTGGCAGAATTATTCGTTCGCAAGGGGAGAGAGGCAGAGGCCCAGTTAGGCACCAGACAACAATTCAGTCAACATCTGGTGAAGTGTATAGAGGCCAATCTGAAGACGGCGAGGTGCTTCACGGTGACTTTGTACAACAGAGATAACTCGGAGTTCACCGTCTCGGAGACGACTCCTACTGGTTCGTTCTCACTTGGTAGCTACAGAGTCTCACTCAGGTTTCAAACATGTGACTGTGGATATTTTCAGGTACTTCATTACCCGTGTCCTCACGCCTTGGCATGTTGTGCCTGTTCACGGCTTACTTGGCAGTCGTATGTCCACCAGGTGTATCATCTTAGCTCGGTGTTCAGTGTATACTGGATGGGGTTCACACCTCCCATTCCTGAGGGTTTTGGCCACCGTACGATGGGCCGACAGTGATACTGGACCCCACCAAGAGGCATGCGAGTGAGGGACGTCCTAGGTTCACCAGGATCCGGACTACTATGGACGATGCGGATCTGAGCAGGCCGAACTATGAAAGGTTACTTAATTAAAAAAACGTGATTCGTATACTTACATCCCCAGCCCGTAAAAGGTCTATCCTCAGTCTCCATATCTGCACTCGTAGTCCCTTCTCGCTAGCAGAAGGATTGTGACCTGACCACCTGCAACTCACATCGGTGGTATAAAGAAAGCAAGGTATCACACATAGTATAACATTATAAGCGGACACGGAATAGAATAAATTTAGATGAAATAGAAAAAAATGATAACAGTACCTCGAGGCCAAGGGCCAGCTGAACGTGTCATACCTAGCAGGTCTAAACCCAGGAAAGCGCCAGAAGATCCAAAACTGAAGTAGCTGTAACGGACCGGCTAGCTTCACCACATATCTGTTGGCCACTCGGCACATGCACCGGTACAACCACGCGAGAGCTGCCGACCCCCAGCTGTAGCCACCCATATCCTCAAGCCTAGCCACGTAGGGTAGCCACCTAATGTGAATACGGTTGCCAAACTTGTCGGCAAAGAGCTGAGTGCGTAACAGCATCATGATATACGCCCGAGCATAGCGCATGATTGTCTCCTCGTCGGCTCCCTCAGGGCACTCTCCAAACGTCTCCTGGAACCAGCTGCAGTTCACTGCAAACTTTTGGATTTGGTTCGCAGGAGGTAACACACCAAGCAACTCCTGGAACCACACCCAAGCTGGACGGCCACCCTGGATGTATGTCTGGAAATCCGTCAAGCAACCACTGACATAACGTCCGTCGACCGACAACCCCAACTGGTATGCCATGTCCTGCAGTGTGATCGTGCACTCCCCGAACAGCATGTGAAATGTGTGCGTCTCCGGACGCCACCGCTCGACGAAAGCACTCACAAGGGGTTCATCCAATCTGAACCATCTCTCATTCAGCCTCGCAAGATGGTATAATCCCGCCATCTGTAAGTACGGAACGTATCTCTCGTCCAGTCGCTGCCCTGCTGCCGTCACATGCTCGAGATGCATTGCTGGGGCTGCACATATAATGGACCAGACAATTAAAACCACTAACAAAACCAATTACAAGACCACTAACATAAATCACTAACATAAACCACTTGCAAAACCACTAACAAAACCACTAACGAAACCAGTAACATAAACCATTTGCAAAACTACTAACAAAACTACTAACATAAACCACTAACATAAACCACTTGCAAAACCACTAACAAAAACAATAACATAAACCACTAACATAAACCACTTGCAAAACCAATAACAAAACCACTAACATAAACCACTTGCAAAACCACTAACAAAACCACTAACATAAACCACTAACATAAACCACTAACTGAACCACTTGCAAAACGACTAACAAAACCAATAACATAAACCACTAACATAAACCACTTGCAAAATCACTAACAAAACCACTAACATAAACCACTAGCAAAACCACTAACAAAACCACTAACAAAACCAGTTACAAAACCACTATCATAAACCACTTGCAAAACCACTAACAAAACCAGAAATATTATCACTAACAAAACATAAAAAATTAGTCACATACAAAGTTACCAACGTCATTTACCATCAGAACCACTAACATAACGTATATAAACAAACGAATAAGTTACCTAATCCTACTTGATAAAAAAGATTACGTACTAACCTCTTCGTTGATGACCCCGGCTATATGAGCTACTCCATCCAAACGATATAGTCTGTCCGGATTATCCCCCATGGGCTGAATATCCTGCTCGAGCCTTTCTTAGAGTCGTGATGGGTCGTTTTCTCTGAGATTTGGTGGGGTTTGATAATGGAAATGTAGTTCGAATGAGGTTGGTTCGAACTCCTTTTATAGCCGAAGCAAGAGTAATTCGAAACACCCTAATTCGAATTACTACTGGAGACAAAAATTGAGTAATTCGAATCAGACCAATTCTAATTACTTAGGAACACGTGCGTGGGTGTAATTCGAATCACCCTGATTCGAATTACAGTGTGTGTAATTCGAATCAGGTTGATTCAAATTAGTGGGTGTGTGCGTGTCTGTAATTCGAATCAGTGTGATTCGAATTACATGGAGATAAAGTTCGAAGTAGGGTGATTCGAACTACATAGAAATGTGGACTGGTTGATTCATGAACAAATTTTTGATTTGGCTGATTCGTATAATTTCCCCCCCCTGGCTTATATAAGTGATTTGCCCTAAATTTTGTGATACGTTATCACTTAATTAACAAATAAAATAATTTTATTTATTATTGTATTTTTTAAAAATCAATTTAAGACATCTCATCTTTTAGAGAGACAATAACTTTAACTTATTTAATTTAACATCTATAATTTCATATATCAATAAAATTAGACAATCAAGTCTTTTTTAAACCAAGTCCAATCAAGTCTCACTTATTAATTATTATACACCCGCTTTGTTGTCGTTGTCGCCTTGCACTTTTTTTTTTATTATTTCTTCTCTTCCTTTTTTTTCTTTCAATCCTCCTTCATTATCATTATCACTGTGCCATTTTTTTCTTCTTTTTCTATATATGTTCAGTAAAACTATTGAACACATAAATTTTAATGCACGACACAAATTTTTTGGTGTATGTACATTACAGAAGTTTTTGAAGGATCACATTTTCAGAATATAGACACCCAACTAACAAAATATACAATACAAAAGATTTGATGCACAACATAGAAATTTTGGTGCACAGCACAGAAGTTTTAAAAGAATCACATATCTAAAATATTGACAACCAACCAACAAAATATACACAACACATCAATTTTACTACATAGCACATAAATTTTTGAATAACTACATGTTTAGCTAGAATGTTGACTCACCGACCAAACCAACAAAATAAATTCTCAGTAAAAATTTATGTACTTATAAATATTTGTGTTATGTATAAATATTTTTATGCTATGTACAAAAATTTATATATTATATCAATAAATTTGTATTATGTACAAAAATTTTTGTACCATATACAAATTTTTTATACTGTTCTAACAAAAATTTTTATATAAGAAGAACGTGAAAAAGAAAAAAGTGGTGATGCATATATTTTTTTTTGCTAGCAAAAACAAATAATTCCTCATACTTCAGGTGCTAAATCAATTGCAAGAAGAAGGGCTGAATTGGTAATCAAAAACATAAAATATTTATATATATATATATATATTTGTTGACTTTTTCAACGACCTTTTTTATTATTTTATTTCAATTTTATCAAAAGATCAAATTTTTGGGGATGTTGTGTTTATTTATTTAGTTTTTTTTCATTTTATTTATTTTATTGGCTCATTTCATTGGCTAAGTTCTCTGTCATTTGATCAAGGAAATCTCAATGATATTTATATGAGAAAAACCCAAAATAGCCCCTAACAATTACTTCGAAAGACAACGAGGCCCTTGAAAAAAAACTCCAATCCGACCCCTGACAATTACCTCGAAAGGACAACGAGGTCCCTGTGCAAAAAAAAATCAATGTTATTTTTTTTGGCACAGGGGCTAATCAATCCCAAAAAAAAATATCAATGACCGGATTGGGTGTTTTTTTTTCTTGGGGGCCTCATTGTCCTTTCGAGATAATTGTCAGGGGTCGGATGGGGCATTCACTCTATTTATATAGATCAACCATTAAAAAATAAGACTAGTAAGTTAATCTATTATCCACCATAACTCTTTTAATTCAGGTAGTACGTACGTACTCAGTACTAAATAAAAAAATTTAACAAATATACTTTTTCAATCCTAAATTTTAGAACTAAATTGACTATAAATTCAACAAATGTATTTCATGTTTGATATTATATAAAAATAAATTGTCAACCCCCTTCTCTCTCTTTGTGAAACATCCAAACTTATTATTGTTTAAGTAGGAAGATTCAATATGATCATTCCTTATCCATCCTAATATTTTAATGGAAGTCATTTTGCTTGCGATGGCCGCTACTCTATTTTGTAGGCGTCTCATTTCGCAAGTGTCAGTGGACAGATATAAAAAGATGATTTCAATCTCCAATTCGCAAGCACCATGACTGAAATGATGCGCAATTCCATTTTGTATTTATAGAAATAATCATTTTATTTTATTTATTTATATAAAAAAGCAAAAATCACACCTTGGTCGTCAAGTGTCAGGGCTTTCCACTAATGAGATGTCAGACATGAGTGAAGCACCAAAGTTGGTAAAAACTATGCTAAAGTTGAAGATCCAAATTAAAAAACTGGAAGCAAAAAACACATATACACATAAACCGCGAGACTCTGCCGCTATTTCTAACCATCTTGCATATCAACATAAACCGCAGCACAGGTGTAACGGTTTATGGACGTTTGTAATTCACATACAATTCACACACAATCTGCCACACCACTATCGCGGGTAGTAATTTACGGTAAACCGTAGGTCTCCTGTCGTGATTTACATAATTTATAAAAAAAAATGTATTTTGATATTTATTTTACAAAATGTGTATTTTGATAAAATTGAAAGTTAAATTATTTATTTTGATAAATTGTCCTTTTAAATATTTTATTTTTTTAAGGATCAATTTGTTCATTAACTCTTACCTATGAAACATCATTTTAATTTACTTTATCCCCCATGTAAGCAAGAGCATTGACATTAGTTCATGTACGTAGTTGGTGGCGGGCATTATTGTATGGCAAGATAAGAAACTAAAATAGTAACAAATAATTTATTGGAAGCCGCTCAAATTATTGAAGCACAGAAAAAATAAAATATTTGCATCATTTTTTCAACCTCTCGTGAATCCATGTTCCAACAAGGCAAGCAATGTGCCTGCGTTATGTTTCTTTCCATTTTTAATACTTTAATTTATCGATTAAGAATAAAACCGAAAATATTTAATAACAAAAAAGTAATTAAAAAGAATTAATTTTTTTATTTAAAATATTTATTAATTCTAATAAATATTAAACAACATAAAATTAAACCTTTTTTTTTGTTTTTTAACATTATCCGAATAAAACATATATTCACCATATACTATAGTACCAAGATAATAATCAAGGATTGCCTTTTATTTGCTGAGTTAACAATAATATAATATAGTTGAGGCATTGATAAGGGGACAAAGTACAATAATAATGATATGATAAACAACATTATGGGATCTGATACTCCACATTTTTTCGAGCAAGAGAAAAAGATAGCAAGTGTTCATCATCGTAAATTACAAGACAGTCAAAAAAATATATCAGAGACCATCGAAATTAGAAATTCAAAAGTAGACCTGCCTCTTTCGTTTCGGATCCAATTTGCCCAAAAGTGATGCAAAGGAACAGCCCAACGTGCCACGTCATCAGACATAACCTGCTGATGAAGTTTGCCTCATTTACTTTAGTCTGACTCTGATAAGATGGTGTTTTGAAATGGAAAGCACCAAATGTCTATGGAAGTTAATATATTAAATTAAGGGTGAAATTTGATATATAGGTAATATAACAAATAAATTCAGCATTTAATGGCTGCGGTCCCATGGTCTAGTGGTTAGGACATTGGACTCTGAATCCAGTAACCCGAGTTCAAATCTCGGTGGGACCTTAGTTTTAAATTTCACCACCTCGTGTTTTTTTATTTTATTTTTTTCTTTTTTCTGTCTTAACTTAATTGTATTATTTGTAAAATTTAAATATAGATGTGAATATATAATAATTTTGTATTCTTATATGTATTATTTAACGGTTGATTGATTAGTGCTTATTTTTAATGTCACAATTTAATTCTCAAATGGCTTAACTATATAGATGTGCATATGTAATAATTTTGTATTCTTATATATACTATTTTACGGTTGATTGATTAATGCTCATCTTTTATGTCACAATTTAATTTTCAAATGGCTAAACTCCATAAACTCAACATTTCATTCCCAGACAATATTGTGAACTATGCCAGAAATTATTTGAAATATATATGCGAA
>NC_029787.2:27838931-27843759 GCF_000816755.2 Arachis ipaensis
TGTTAATAAAAAGAGGTTTAAAAAAAAAAAAAGAGAGAGAAAACACAATTCATGGCTAAAAAATTTGATTGTGGACTCTTCAAAGGGGTAACGCCTCAAAATGGGGTTTGGTGGAAAAATGCTGAATTATGAGACGAGGCTTCTCGTATAGTTCGAGAAACATACATTTTTGAAACATACAATTTTTTTTTTTCTTTTTTCAAATGTAACTTGCATCTTGCGAGATAAAAATAATAATTTTTTTTAATTTTTAAATAGGATATTTCATAATAATAAAGACAAATGTGATACTGAACTAATTGAAAGAATTACATGTCAAAATAAAGTAATAACTTGATCAACGTGTAAGTTTGTTAGAGTGTCTCTGATTTAGTTTGCTAAAGCCTTATGCATATATAAATTTATTGGTCCGTGTCCTATTGAGCCGTGCCACAGAATCGAGAGGTTCAAGTGGGCCATTTTTAGTAAATAGAATTGGCGATGCAGGATGAACCGGAAATCGGGTTCCGGTGCCCAATTACGCGCGAACCTAGACCCCACAAAGGGTGTTGGTCGATTAAGACGGCAGGACGGTAGTCATGGAAATCGAAATCCGCTAAAGAGTGTGCTGTAATTAATTAGTGATTAGTTTCGGAGAGTTTGTTAGAGTCTTGCGTGGGTCTTATGGTTTAATCTCTCTTATATAAGGCATGTCAACTTATTGTTGAACTTAAGCTTAATTCACATTTTCAATACAATTCTTCTATCTTTCTCATTCATGTTCTCTCTTCTAAAGCACATTCACTCTCTAATTCTCATTACGGTATCATAGAGCCGCTGGTTCTGCATCCATGGCCAACGCTATTATTCATTTTCAATCTTCTTCAAACACCTTCTCCTATCCAATCTTAGACAAACTTGATGAGAATACCCACCGTACCTGACAGTAGTTAGCTTTACATGTCATTAATGGAAATAGCTTAGGAGATCACCTGATTGAAGAAAAGATCCTAGCATAAATTTGATAGCAAAGCATTAAAACAAACTGGTACATAATCTAATAACATGGTTACTCACCTTCTTAGATCCCTCATTCAAGAACAGAATGCTTGATTGCCACTTTGCTTATAAAATTTGGAACAAAATCAATGACTATTTCTTCCAGATTTCGAAGATAAGGATTTAACTACTGAAGGCATAGCTCAAGAACATGAAGATGCATGGATTGACCGCTACAGAATATCTTCAAAGAATCCGCAAGGTAGTTAATGCACTCGCTGGTATTGAACATCTTCTTCATTAGATGAGCATATCACTGTTATTACTGATGGTATCAGTGATGAGTATGCCATGTACATATCATCAATCATGACAAGATTTGGTGTAATTTCACTAATTGAGACAGAAGGCTTGGTTCTAGCACATGAGAATATGTCTGAAAGGTTTAGAAAATCTCAACTTAGCCCTCTTGTGCAAGCTAATTTTACAAATCCTATTCAAATCGGATGAGAAAATTTTTGTGGAACTTCCCAGCCAAGAAGAGGTCGTGGATCAAAATTCTTCACAGGTGGACGAAATTCAAATCAAGACTCGCGCCCTCAATGCCAAGTTTGTGGTAAACATGATCACGTTGCTCTTTCATATTTTCACATATTTGATCAAGCATTTCAAGCCAATTTGAGTCCCTCTACCACCTCTCAATCTTCATCAACCCTGCCACCACCTTCTACCTTCCACAATCCTCGAGCTTACCTTGCCACTTCTGTATCTCTCTCAGATTCTACTTGGTTCCCTGACACTCGTGCAAGTTATCATATGACAGCCAATTCATCAAATTTTTTGATAATCTCGGAATATAATGGTCCTGATCAAATCCTCTTAGGTAATGGTTCAGGTACCAAGATTTCTAATGTTGGTTCATCTTTTCTTGTTTCTTTAGATAATCATGATGCATTTATTTTAAATAACCTATTACATGCTCTTGATATAACTCAAAATCTTGTTAGTGTCCAAAGATTTGCAGTTGATAATGATGTTTACTTTGAGTTTTATACTAACGTGTGCTATGTGAAATCTCAAGGAACTTATAAGATTCTGCTCAAGGGAGCTCCTAGGCATGGCGTTTATGAATTTGAAAATGTAGTTGTTACAAAAAAATCAATCAGCTCCTATTTCAACTTCTAATTTTTCTAAAGCCTTTGTTGCTAAATGTAATGAGTATTTCTTATGGCATACAAGGTTTGAACATCCAGTCCCAAAAACTGTAATATCTATGATGAAACACTGTAATCTGTCTCCACCCACTTTGAATTCAATAAAGACACAACTTTGTGATTCTTGTTATATGGCTAAGATGCATTTACTCCATTTTCAATTAGATTCATATAATTATACTACTCCGTTAGAGATGATTTACACTGACATTTGGGCCAGTCTCTGTTACTTCTTATCATGGTTTTTGATACTATATTACTTTTATTGATTGTTTTACTCGATATACTTCAATTTCTTGCTCAGAACTAAATCTCAAGCTTTTGCAGCATTTTTACAATTCAAAGCACAGATGAAAAATTACATTGGTTTAAGAATTAAGAGTTTACAATCAGATCATGGAAGGAAGTATCTTTCTAATAAATTTACCTCATATCTTGTTGCACAAGGCATATCCCATTATTTCTCTTGCCCAAACATACACCAACAAAATGATAAGGCAGAGAAAAACATTGACACATTATTGAAACATGTCTTTCTATGTTAGCAAATGCATTTATTCCTCTCTTATATTAGGATGATGCTTTTCTCAATGTTGTTTATTTTATTAATCGTTTGTTTTCTACTAATACTTCTTCTTTGTCACCATATGAATTGTTACATAAAGTCTCTCCTGATTATTCATTTCTGAAAATTTATGGATGTGCATGTTTTCCATTTCTTAAACCTTATAATGTGCATAAACTTGACTTTAAATCTCAACTTTCTATATTTTTAGGCTATGCGCCCAACTATAAGGAATATAAGTGTTTAACATCTAATGGCAAATTAGTAATCACAAGACATGTTATCTTTGATGAGAGTAGGTTCCGTTACACTGAGATGTTCTCTCATCCACCAAATTCTTCTAAAGTTCAGTTCTCACATCCCACATTCTCTATTTCTTTTCCAATTTGATAGCTTGGTCGAGTAAGAAATAGGCTTCGGTCAGTAGGTCCAGTACTGAAGTTGAGTATAGGGGACTAGCTGCTGTGGATACTGAGTTAATTTGGGTTCAAAACCTTCTCCAAGAACTTCACATATCATCATCAAGCATTCCAGTTCTCTACTGTGACAATATTAGCATTGTTCTTCTTGCAGCAAACCCACTATTACACAGCCGCACTAAGTATTTTGAGATCATTTTACATTTTGTTAAGGAGAGATAGAGTTAACCAAAATCAACTAAAAGTGGTGCATATAAATGTTGTTTATCAAGTGGCTAACATATTTACTATGCCGTTGACAGTTAATCCCTTTGAAAAATTTAAGTCCAAACTCAAGATAATTTCCAAAATTTTCTTGAATTTGAGGGAGCGTAAGAAAGACAAATGTGATAATAAACTAATTGAAAAAACTATATATCAAGATGAAGTAATAACTTGATCAACGTGTAAGTTTGTTAGAGTCTTATGTATGTATAGGTTTGTTAGTCCAGTTGTAATTAGTTAGTGATTAATTTTAAAAAATTTGTTAGAATCTTACGTAATTCTTGTGGTTTAATCTTTCTTATATAAGGCATGTCAGGTTATTATTAAACTTAAACTTAATTCACATTTTTAATACAATTTTTTTATGTTTTTGATTTATGCTATCTCTTTTAAAGCACCCTCACTCTTTAATTCTCATTACACAAATTGTGAGAAGGGATGGCTCTGCGACACTGAAAGGAAATCGAAGGGACAAAAAATAGTTAGTATAGATTTAGTTAGGTTTTAGCGAGTGTTTCTAATGGAAAAAATCTCTCTATGCTTTCTAGAATTATTTTTTGGGTTTACATGGTGTATGTTAGTAGGGAGCTTCTATGATATCTATTCTTAATATATAAAAGTAGGTACATAGGTTTACCCACATTACTTCTAAGTTATTTCTCTTCTTTTACTTACGTCATATCAACACTATCGCTTACTTGGCAAAATTTTAGAATCCACCACTCAAATCTTGCCAAATCAACTTTTATTTTTAAATAAATCAAAAATGAAAAAAAAATAAAAATGCAGTTTTGTATAATTCTAATATAAATAACCTATGTCTTTTTTAAAAATAAATAAATTTAAAATCTATTTATAATATATTCTCTAAAATATTTTTAATATAATATTTATTAAAATATACTATATAATATAAATAATCTATTTCTCCGCGCATTACGCGGGTATCACTCTAGTTGAAAGAAAGATCCTTCAACAACGGCTGACGCTAATGTTATTTAGTGGGACAAATACGTATTTTATTGAAGTGTTTTATTATTTTTGAAACTGCAGTTGGTGGCAGATGATTCAGTATCGGGTCTCACATTTAGTCATAGTGTGTCATAAATTGTGGTAAGAAATATATTAAGATATAATGAAAACTTTGATTTAGAAAAATAAATTTAATATGATAATGACATTTTTTGTTTGTTTATTCGAAATGGACGTATCACGTATGTCAAGACATTGTATGGGCCAAAGTTGCGCAAGTTAAAAAATGTTGGATCATTGTTGTCTTAAGAAGCATAAAAGTAATTTTTTGAATGACAAAAAAGAAATGAATCTAATCCAATATTTAAAAAAAACAAATGAGTTAAGAAATTTAAATTTTTTAAAATATGTACTAA
>NC_029787.2:27843796-27846559 GCF_000816755.2 Arachis ipaensis
TACATCTTTAGATAGAACATAAATTTAATAAATTTGGTCCAACCTAAATTTTTTCTATCTTTTTTTCTTTTTTGGTAAGTAAATTTTTTCTATCTTTATTTTTTATCTTTTCTTCATACAAAAATTATTCCAAAACTGTAGACATAACCCAAAATTCTTCCCGGCCTGTTTTTTTGTTGATCAAGAAAATTTGCCCAGGTCCGAAATTCAAAACCAAAACATAAGATCCTCCAGACTTAAAATAAAAATTATTATAATTACTTTGGCTAACTAAAATCATTAGTGTTACTTATAATACACATCTTTTAAAATTGGAGGACCCACAACAGAACTCTCCTGGTACAAGCTACAACTAAGAGTGTTTATGGGTCGGGTGAAACCGGGTTTGATGTGACTCAGATCTGATCCGAAATATATACTGGGTCTATTTATTAGACCCGAACTCAGCCCTAAACCCGATAAAACTTACACATTTTTGGGCCACGATTATATCGAGTAAAAATTGGGTGAAATTCACTTAGAAAAATATTATTTAACATGGTAAAATTCACTTAGAAAAATATAACAAGAATCAACTCTTTTCTAAAATTAAAGCATAACTACAATCAATACTAATATTGTCTAATAATACCAAATATTTAAATTAATATAAATAACACAATATTATGCATTAGTCTAAAGTCTTATGCATTTTAAACATAAAACATTAACTTATAGTTTTATAAGGACTAATAACACAAAATATTAAGGTTTACAATACTTAAATTCCACATAAGAATAGCCATCATCCATCACTAATAACACAAAATATTAATTATGTATAATGACTGTTCATACCCTGGGTCGAGATGTCCGACTCGGGATGATCGACAACAAGCCAACCGACCTCTTCAGGTAAGGACTATCCGACCTCTTCTCCAAGAGCTCGGCCAAATCACTACAGAGGCCCAAGAAGGCCCAAACGAAGGAACACAGCCCAAATCTAAAGGCAGCCAAAGCCTAGAAAGATAAGGGCGGTTCCTTTAAAAGATAGGATGACTTCACTCAAAGATAAGATAACTACTTTATCTCCAGAAAAGGTCACTCCACACCATTATAAATACACTAGAGCACCCGGGTATAACTCATACTCTGATTCTACTAAAACCCTGCTTAATACCCTTGCTAACTTAAGCATCGGAGTCCCTTGCAGGTACCACCACCCTCCGGTGACAAAGGATCAGCAGCATTGCCAGTTCAACAAGTCGGACACGACAGCTCCAGCCACCGCCCACAAGTCGGACACGTCATCTCCGACCAGCATAGAAGATCTCGTCCGAGATCGACCTACAGTTTCAAGTAACCCTCGGAACAATGACCGAGCCACCAGGTCGAGTTCGGGTGACCCGAGCTATGGCTTGGACCCGACCCGAAATAATGACCGGGTCTATTTTTGAGACCCTTATCCGACCCTAAATCCGGTGAAATCACATCAAATTAGCCCCTAAAAAGTTTGGGGCCAGGCCGAATCTTCGGGTCGAACCGGGCCATAAAGATCCCTAGCTACAACGATCGGATAACACTCATCCATAAATAAAATATGACTTCAAACAGGGTATCAGCAAGTGCTGAAGGATCTTTTTTTTTAGCACGTTAAAAATTTTCCATGCTAGTATTGTTTTATTTTGGCGAAACCTAGTGCACTTTAAATAAAGTAGAGAGTGCAACACTCTTTAAGAGTTAACTTATTATTAAAAATTATCAGATAAATTAAATTTATTTATTATTATTATTATTTTTTTTATTGTCGTGAGCTGAACAAACAAATTGATACAGACAAAAAAACTAATCCCCTCTTTCAAACACCAGAAAAGTACTCAAAAACTTGATGGAATTCCTCTATTACTCTATTACTAACGATGTGATGTCTTCAAATATCTTCACTGTTGGTACTTTCACTATTGTTCTGGCCGGCGATAAATTTAAACGTTAGTTAGAGTCGATTTTATGCATGCATGTCAGCCACCCAATAAATCGAATCAGTTACAATGGAGATTTAAAATTCGAATGTATGTATCTCATTCGATTTATATAGAAATATATACTTGGGTGATCTGTGTAATATTTTTTTTTTTGGTGAATTGTGTAATATTGTTTTAGGTTTGGTTTAATTATACATTTTATCCTTATATTTAATAGTATAATTTGAGTTAAGAAATTAACTAAATTAATTAGTGATGACAAACATTATTTTTGGGCAAAATAAATAATTAGTGTTGATTAATTATATTTACTTATTACTAATTGTTTATTGTTGCAGGCCAAAATTCTATAGCCCAAATGGAATGAAAAGAAATCAGCAAGGATGATGGGCTGAAAGCAAAAATCAGAAGCCCAAGAAAAAGCAAAGAAAGAAGCCAAAGGAATCGGATGGGCCAAACGGGTTACATGAACCAAACCGATCCAAGCCCGTATCCATCCCACAAAGCTTCTCTTGTAAGATTGAAGTCTTCACTCTTTCATTGTGCAATGTTCCTCTCCTCTCTGACCAAGTCAAATCAGAACTTCAGAAAAATAAGAAAGAGAAAGAGAGAGAGCTTCTTCACCAAGCTAGTCACCAAAGAAGCAAGAGAGAAAAGGATTAAACTTGAAACATAGAAATCTAAATCAGAAAATCCAAACCAAATAAAGCTTAGGTTATAGGTAAATCATTTCCTCATACATGCAACTCGACTTCATCTCTTCTTCCCAACTCTCTGCTCTATTCGAAATGGGATACAAGGG
>NC_029787.2:27846605-27847777 GCF_000816755.2 Arachis ipaensis
TCTACAGTCTTAAACAAGACTTGGAGACCAAGTTGGTTTTCAAGGGTTCAGATCAAGTTGACCATTAGAAGATTTCTATGGTTGCTGCTGTATGGCTTTCGGTCAAGATGAAGAAGTCAGAAGCAAAGTTTCTACTCTAAGGTTTAATGAGAAAAAGTGATTCTGTGGGTTGGTGAAGCTCAAGGCTCAAGGTCAGACCTTGGAAGAAGAACCCAGCAACATGCAAGGAGATAAATGAAGCTTGCTGTTCATTCAGAATGCAAGGAGAGAAAACCAGAGTGTGAGAACAGTGTTCTGTAAAGAAGTTCCTCTACTTGGATAATGCTTTCTTTCAAAAAAGCATTCGGCCAATACTGAAGAACTCAAGCTAAGGTTTGTGAATCTGGTTTTGCACATAGCAAAGAGGCTACTGATGAAGTCAATCTCCTTCATGTTTTACTGATTGTAATGTGCTTTTCTAAGTTTATCTTTCTGTAATTTCTTGTGAGAAAAGGCATTGTGAGAAAGATTATGAAAAAGCCATGAGTGAAAAAAGGCTGAGAGAAACACTTGAGAGAGAAGCCTAGAGTTTATTTCAGATTTCTATAGGTTGATTAAGTGTCTTGTATCTTGTACCTGTTGGGTATCCCTTTCTTAGTTGGATTAGCACTAAGAGTGAATAGTTAGGTATTAGCATAGCTAATGTCAAGTTAGGTTAGAACTTGAGTGTGAAAGGATTGGGTCAATCCTGTGAAATTGGTGTATGTAATACTATTAACTATAGTGAAATTCTTCCATAGTTGTGGAGGAGACTGGACGTAGGTTGCATAGCACAAGGCAACCGAACTAGGATATATGCTGGTATTAGCTTTTCTCTTCTCTGCTGTGTTCTGTTTTCTGATATTCATGAGACAAAAATAAATTGTCTCATAAATTTTCGCTGCTGAGTACAAACAGAATCAGAATTGAAAATTTGTTTTAAAAGGATAATAACAGCAACTTAAAAGGAAGGCATAGATTCAACCCCCCTTCTCTAAGCCTACCACAACCTTCATATATATATAATTAAATTTATATAATACAAAATCTTTTATTATTGTCTTCATATTTAATGTTATAATTTTGTTTCGCACAAAATAAAATTATTATATATTTGTTTGCTTTTTACATGATATATAAATATATATATATAT
>NC_029787.2:27848165-27849504 GCF_000816755.2 Arachis ipaensis
ATGTTTTCAGAGTATTATATTTTATACAATTTTATTCTTAATATTTGGTTTTGATTTTATTTTTAACATTTTAATCTGTTTCAATTATATCATTAGTTATACAACATACAATGTGTACAATGAGTTATTGAGTTACAAAATGAACATCTCTCATACTATCTAGAATAACCATCCGAGTACTAGAGATAATAAACATCTTTTTAAAAGATTAAATTAATTTTGGGTTCATCAAGAATCGAACTCTTGACCTTTCGGATCTAGCATTCTAATATCATATTATGATACCACTCATCTCAAAAACTTCAATTGATGAAAAAATGTAACATTAATGGTTATATCTCTAATACTCTATAAACCTCCATTGTACACATTGTACAAGTATTCCATTGGCTCATTATACTTTCCCTTATTACCTTTGTCCTTAATTGGAATAACCAACTTGGGATAAAAAATTATCCTTCTAAAACTTGTAAATTAAAAAATGAAACTAAGACATCGAGAGTCAAGAAAGAAATTTCACTTCTATTTCAATCTTAATTTATGTCTCTATCTCTACTGTTTTTGGCTATGTTATGTATTGTATTCGTTCTTGTTTCTGAAGAACCTTTTCAAACACGATGGGTGGATCTAGAATTTTTATTTTTGGGGTCAAAGAGTTAAGGTGTTTTATCAGTGAAGATAGAATATACACATTTTTTTGCTTAAGGAAAGTGATAAACACTAATTTGATCCCCAAAGAATAGAAATGTTAGCAATTATGTCTTTAAATGATATTTAATTAGTGAAATATATATTGGTAATAAAAAATATCAGATTTTATATGAATATTGAGGTTAAATTTCTTTTTTGAAAAAAGAGAAAAACCTCTAATTTTTTTTTTGGTCAAATTACACCATAACACACATACTTTTTTTACATGCATTTTATTTAATCGAACCTGGTAGACTTTCCAACAATAAATGCCAGTACAGCAGATCTTGCAGTGCGAGTAAATCGCTAAGTTGAAGAAGGAAACAATAAAAATAAAAGAAAGAACATTACCCAAAAAAGATTAAGAGAAAGAATGGTGACATTTGTGGTGTGAAGTAAAGTAGATCCAATGGCTTAGCTATATTGGTCAATCTTAAAGCAAGCCTAGTTCACTAGTTGGGTTAGACTGTTAAGAGTTTATGCCCATTTAAATGACAAAAACAGAGTAAGATGCTATGAAATAGGAACACTTTGTTGAGTTGTGGTGTTCACATATTGAACATATTTTGAACACGATACTCATCAATACTTGTCTGCTGTATGTGTTTAAATCTGTCTTAATAAAAAAATTAAAAAAATTTTTAGATAT
>NC_029787.2:27850476-27852678 GCF_000816755.2 Arachis ipaensis
TATGTAAAACATATTTTATATTTTATATACGTGTATCCTCATATCTTGTAAAATTTTAAAATTTGTGTGTTTACCTGTCCTAGATCGTATCAAGTCTCGTATTGATATCCGTATTCGCGCATCATAGGTGAAAATGTGAAATGAAACCATTCACAATGTCTTCTAGTATATATATGTGAAATGAAACCATTCACAATGTCTTCTAGTATATATATATCATGTAAAAATAACGAAGAAAGCAAGGCTCCCGGCCCAAATGATCAGAAAAGATATTTTAGTTAAAAAGAATGAAAAATTGCTCGTCCAAAATAAAAAATGAAAAATTCGTACAAGGGCACCCTTTTTCTTTTTGTAGAGTGGAGTAGGTTTTGAAACCTGACATGCAGACAATGCCATGATTTCCCACACCATAGAGCACTCACACAATGACACAAGTAACTAATCCATTCATTAAATTCCATCATTAATTAATGTCCCTTAATTAATTTTGAATCCCCTGATGTGTACTAATGTATAGGTATAAATACAGTCGCAAGCACGCTAATGTTAACCTACAAAACTAAGCTGCATATAAATACAGAACTAGCTTTATATAACATATTTTCTTACACTTCACGGATAGATACTTAAGAGCCTTCAAAAATGGACTCCAATAAAGAAAATGAGGTAGCTACAGTTGCAATAACAAAACCAAAGGACAGTGCCAAAGGGAAAAGTGTTAAATGGGGTGCTCCTATTTCCACAGATCAATCTTCATCATCAGTTTCCGCAAAGTCTGTTGCCGCGTTGCCAAGATCACCAGCAGCAAGGTGGAGAAAAGGCGTCGCGATAGCAGACTTTGTCTTAAGACTTGGTGTCATAGGAGCTGCTATAGGCGCCACAGTTCTGATGGGAAACAATGAGGAGGTTCTTCCATTTTTCACACAGTTTCTCCAGTTCCATGCTCAATGGTCTGACTTTCCAATGTTCCAGTATGTATATATTCATCTCATCATCTTATGTGTGGATGTTACTCTCTGTTACATTGATTAAGTCGTTATATTCTGAAGGTAAATAATACGATCTTTAATTTCTTAAATTCAGGTGATATTACAATTACATGTAGTGGTTTAAATGTTTTTGGCAATTAATTTTATTTCAACATAACTTGCATAAAAAATGTATTGATTTTCTAATATACCAGTATAGCTTTAAGAAAATCCTGTTAAAGTAAAGAGATTTTATGGCATCTCGGTAATAAAACTAAGCTTCATTGATATATGTGCAGGTTCCTTGTGGTAGCAACCGGGGTAATTAGTGGATACGCGGTTCTTTGCCTTCCGTTCTCGTATGTTTGCATTGTTCGACCATATGCTTTGGGACTAAGGCTTCTGCTTATGATCCTTGATATAGTAAGCTTCAAAGTTCAAACATGCCTAAAAAAATTCTTGGAATTAGACCGTTCCTATATATGTGGAATCAGTTAGCCTCAGTTTCGTAAAGTTTTTCGAAGAGATGTTTGTGTTTTTAAAAAGTTCAATCTCCTTATTTTGTGTTTGATAAATAAAAAAATTACGTAATTATACTTGCAGTTTTTAAAAGATCGAGATACTTTTAAAAGCACTTAAAATAGAACTTTTTAATGTTAGCTTGTGTTTTTCAAAATTTAGAAGTCTAATATAACTTCATATGTTAACTAATTTTCAACTTTAATGCTTGCATTTATGTTTATTATAGTATTTTTAAATTTTAAAACCTATTTTACCAAATACAATTGTTGTTGCTTGTGTTTATTAAAAGCAACTTTTAATTTAACTTATCAAACATAAATGCTATAACTTTTAAAAAGTCATCTTTTAAAAATTAACTTTTATAAACTACTTTTAAAAAGTAAAAGTTTTACCGAACTAAACTTTAGTATATATCCTAGCGAACAGCGAACAGCTTGCTGCACTTATTAATAACATTTTTGGTAGAAATTAGCAGTTGTCTTCGAACTAAATTAATAATTAAGAACCATTAGATAATTTAATATATTTGATTAAATTGTTATTTAACGATTTTTAATTATCAATTTCACACAAAAATAACTGCACATGAATTTTTACTAATATTTATATTAAAAGTAGCTTTTATTTTTTGTTTTTAGAGTGGCTATCCAAATGATACTCAAAAGAACAAATTAGTTTTTAATCTAAAAAATTGATAAACTTTATTTTTATC
>NC_029787.2:27852743-27854111 GCF_000816755.2 Arachis ipaensis
ATGGAGACTAATTTGTGCTGTCATTTTATCAGAGACTAATTTCTATAATATATTTCAAAAATCAGAAATAAAATCTCAACCTTTTCGCTTGAAACTAATTTATGCGAACCAAAACTTTTAAGAGTCAATCTGGGATATTACTCTCTTTTTTAATCAATTTAGTAATTCAATTCTAATCAGAGATTCTTAATTTTGATGTAATATAAGAGTTTCGTGGTAATACACATTAAAATTTCAATGTGAAATACGTATAATTGATAATTATATTCATACATATTGAACTTTTATCATACTCGTTTGTATAAATAGAGAATTGTTTAAAACCAAAATGAACAACACAATTTAAAGTCTATTCAAAGTTTTTTTTTCTCTCTCGAAAGGACATTAATCAAAAGTGTGTTTACATATAGTGTTTATTACTTGGGGTTTTATCCCTTGCTTTTATTGTTATCTTTAGTAAGTTTGGATGAGACAATATATTTAGATTCAACTAACTTGTGTTCTAAAAGTACCTTTTAAAAATATAATAATAGAAATTTTTTAATATTTTTGATGTATTCAATACATTAAACTTCAATACATTAAAAACGTAAAACAAATTAATTTTTGTAATAATAATTTTTATAAAACCTACATCTTTAGGGCACAAGTTAGTAAGACTAGGAATATTAACTTGATTATCTCTCGAATACTACTCTGATTCAATTATATTAATTTTAAACTTGATGGATAAATTGGATCTGACGCAATTAAACCCGATTTTAATTGGTTCGAATATGGGTTATAAAATTACGAAACTCAGACCAAACAATCTAATTATCCAATTAGTTTAATATTAATTAAAAAATAAATATAATCTAATAATATATATGTAAATTTATCTCTTAATTATAAAATATTTTAAATTATGATAGTTATTTAAGTTTGAATTAATAATGTATTATTTTTTTATATTATTATTATATATCTATAGTATTTAAATGAATTTTTTTTTTATTTTTTTAGTTTAATTTTCAATCGGATATCTAATTATCCGAACCGATCTAATTTGGATTTAATCGATTCGAATCAGTTCGAATTTACTCACTAAAAATCACAAATCTAAATCAATTCGAACCAATTAAAATTTAATCAATTTGGTTCTCATTTTTTCTAAATTCAAACCAACTCAACTAGTAAATACCCCTTAACAAAACCGTATATATTTCTATATTGACTAAGTATGTGGTAGGTGTATTCTCTTCTCTTATTTTTATGTCTGCATACTTGCGCGGCAACAACGGCTTCTTTAAGCATTTATGTAATCTTTCTATCAGTATAATTGAAGGAATGAAAATGTTTGGGGCTAAAATTTGAGGCTAAAGGTAG
>NC_029787.2:27854116-27888031 GCF_000816755.2 Arachis ipaensis
TTCTAGAAAGAAATTGAAAATAACTAGGAGTGAATTTGGAACTTAATTCAGGTAATGATGGGTCTAATCACAACAGCTGCTGCAGCTGGTGGTGGCATAGTGTACTTATCTCATAATGGGAGTCAACATGCAAATTGGATAGCAATATGTCAAGGATACGCCAATTTCTGCCAAACTGCTAGCGAGTCTGTGGTGCTTTCCTTTGTTGCCGCATTTTTCTTCATGTGTTTGGTTCCACTCTCTGCGTTGGCTCTTAAGAGGAATTGACCCCGCCCCAAGTCTCGTGTTATTGCATGATGCTCACTGTGTCGAGTGTTAATCGAAGTTACTATTGATTCCTCTAAAAAGTGAGATATATAAAGTAAAATGTTAAAGTACCATCATAATTTATAGAATAAGGTATATTGTTGAATTACTAAAAATTAAATAACTACATAAAAAATTAAATATTAACGATTAAGTGATGATTAAAAATAATAAATTTTAATTTCTCTTAATATTTTTTATAATAATAGGGACTTTAAAAGTATTATCTTGTATGTCTATACGTATAACTGCCGGTGTAAATTACTAATTAAAAATATGTGGGTATTTAGTGAGTTCTCTCACTTTTTAAAAGTTTGGTTTAATTTTCTCCCTTTTTTTTCTCACTATTATGAGAAATTAAGAAGGCCATTCTTCCATATCCCAATTAATTTAGAGTTTTTAATTGATATTATTTAAAATCAAACATGTAATAATTTAAGATTATATTTGAACAAATAATTAAATTATACTTTAAATACTAATAATTATATTTTTTTATAGTTTCACCTCAAATACTATTAATTTAAAAAATATATCATATATTATTTTATACTAAAATATCCTTTTAACTTATTATAAAATAAAAATCGCAAGCAATGTCTCTTAAATTTTGTTAGGGTTTCACCTCAAGAAATGGATCTAATGCAACAAAACACGATAAAAAGTCAAGACTTGAATCCCGATCTAAACTAACAAAGAAATTGCATGAAAGTGGTGGCGAATAAGACCAGCTGATTGGAGAACATACCAAAAGTGTCATATAAGAATTTCTTTCTCTCTTCACTAGGGATCATGTTGAAGGAGAAAGAGGATTCTATTGAAGATGTTGATGTGCATCCGAAAGACAAATGGTATCAAGGGGATAAACCCTTTGACCCATGTCCAATCATTCCAATTTTTAAAGCAGATTTTGATGAGTGGTGCAACCCGTGGCACGCTGCTCTCATTGTCAAGATTCTTGGCAAGAGAATCTATTTAGGATTCATGAAATAATGACTCAATAGAAATTTGGTGAGAAAATATAAGATTAACATTATTAATATAGACCGTGATTATTTTTTGGTTTATTTTTCAAGTAAAGACTATTACTCGCACGTCTTGTTTGGTAGACCATGGATGGTTGTGGGACATTATTTGATAGTTCAGAGATAGAGATCATTTTTCTTGACGTCTGAGAGTGAAATAAAGAAGATTGCATCATGGATCAAGACTCCTAATCTTCCAACGGAGCTCTATAACCATCATTATTTCTTGTGGCATGTGGATTCGGTGAGAGGAACTATAGTAAAGATTGATAAAACTACATTGATAATATTAAATATGAAAGGCTTCATTTCATCTGTTTTAATTGTGAAAAATATGGTCATAGAAGTGACGAATGCACTGAACCGGTGATGGGCTTTGAAAGACTATCGTAGATGGAGGGTACATGAGTGGTGGAGGCCGTCGAAGGAAGAGCATCGACTAATACTATTGCCAACCCCGAGGATATTCAAGAAAAGTTAGGATCGATGGGTGAACATAAGGCTAATCAAGACCCACCCAATTTCAGGCCATGGATGATGGTGAGACGACCAATTAGAAAAAATAAGAGAGATTGATACCACCAACGGAAGGTCTCGTTTTGGTGAATGAATCCCTTGATAGTAGGGAACAAAATAATGGAAACCCAAATAAAAATCATGAGGCAAGATCAAGATGTAATATCTTGGATGAGGAAAATCCAGAAGATGCGTGTGATACGGAGGTGGAAGCTAAGCATGCAAGTAATTCAAATGAAGGGAATGGATCATCTCAATTTTTTTTAACAATTGAGGGAGTAAAGTGTAACCTCCCACCATTAATTTTATAAGTGGGACCAAGAATAAATATGAGAGAGAATAATGAAAGATTAGAGATCACACTTTATACTCTTAATTCTTTTAACAATTGAGGGAGTAAAATGTAAAGTGTAACAATTGAGACCTCCCACCATTAATTTTATAAGTGGGACCAAAAATAAATATAAGAGAGAAAATAATGAAAGATTAGAGATCATATTTTACACTATTAATTTTTTTAACAATTGAGAGGATCCATTCCCTCCAAATGAAGATGTGAATGTAAATAATAACATGCAAAATGGGCTTGTCAAAGAGAAACTCAAACTGATCCAAAACATAGCAGCATGGTCTAAAAAAGAGTGCTCAAAAGGAGTTGGCAAAAATTCCTAACATACCAAAAAGACCTTACGACTACAGATTGGGCCAATATGCCAAAATAGGCTTCAAGAGGAAACAAAAGAATGCTAATAACGGCCCATGATTTTGGAAGTTGATGCCTAAGTATCTTTAGTTATTTTTAGTTTTTTTTTTTCATTTGTTTTCCCATATTCAAATCAAATTTCTTATGTTATTAGTGAAGTTTTAATGACTAATCATATGTTTAGAGTTGTGTTAGAACGATTGTGTTTTCAATATATAATTAAGCAAATCAGAATGAAATTTAAAAGAAAACACATGTATACTTCAAGGGAAGTTGGAGCAAGGCTCAAGGAAGTCAAGTCCAACGCCTAAACTCTAAGTTGGATGCCCAACTTCCAAGACCAACTCCAAGGAAGTGGCACCCATCGCCCTATCCTCAATCCCAACACCTAATTTGGGCGCTCAACTCCTCCATCCTCAAGTCTAGCGCCTTAGTGCCTGGGGGAAGGCAAAGTGGTTGGTGCCTAACTCCAGGGAGTGGCGCCCAGCGCCAACAATTCACAAGAACTAAACCAACTCCCAGAAAGCTTCAATTCAAGTCAAGATTCAAGAGTTAAATGATTAGTTAGCAACAACCTCTTCGAGAAAGATAAGATTTGGTTGTTAAGATTTAGATTAGATTAGATTTAAATTATTGTTTTCAATTTGAATAAGTCGTTATCTCATCATCCTAGAGATAAGATGAGATTTAGTTTTTGAATTTGAATTCCAGTTGGGACTTAGGATATAAATAAGTGAACGTATGATTCACAAAAGGATCATCCAGGATCTAGGATCCTCGGATCCTGATCATCATCTAGCATCTCTTTCTTTAGTTTAGTTGTTTTCTTCTCTACCATAAGTAACTAAACCTCTCTTGTTAAAGGGTAGAAGCCGTAACACCCTACCACATAGAGCTTTACACTTAAATCATAAAACAGAGGTGGTAAGGTATTACGACCTTTAAGATAAAATATATATACATAGATATGGTTGAAGGAATTCGTAACTAAGAGTTTTGAAGAAAAGCTTAAGCAAAAACCGCAAAAAGAAAAGCGTATCGCACACGTAAACAGATAGCCAGATAAAAAGAAAGGATTAAGCTTATATACATAAGTGCAGAATACCAAAAGACACAGAATATCAAGCTCCAGACTCGACCTGCAAAGCCAAAGCCAACCAGAGTATATATACATATATATACAACCCAAAATATCCCAAAATAAAAAACTAACAACCTGTTTCTCCAAGTCAACCTCTAAGAGGGACAAACATAAAATATATACAGAGGAGAATATATACATATATACATAGCATAAGTGCAAAATACAACATCCCAAAACAGCAAATTCTCTTGCATAGGAAACTCCAGACGCCCAGCGAGGTGCCTCTCAACCTGCATCTGAAAAATAACAATATATGTATGGAAAGAGAACCAGGGGTTCTCAGCATGGTAAATGTGCCAACATAGGTAATATATAAGGTCCCGAAAAAGGCAGAGGCAATCCTAAAACTCCGACACTCAAAATTAAACTTAAGAAGTATACTAAACCAGAGATTTGGTAAGTTATCTAAGGTATTCTAGTTCTAGATCTAACTTTAACCTAACACTTCACTTTTCGTCTTCTCCAACCCTCCGAATCAACGATGGAACTACCCTTGTCATGCCTCTGCCAAATAAAGGGTCTCTCAGTTGCAAAGACATACAAGACAGACAAAGAAAACACAGATATAATGCAATTACAGCAAGTAGGACAAATAGCAGATAAACATGGTTAATCAATTAGGCAAACCAAGTAATGCACACTCAAGCAAAAACAGACAAATACATATGATGTATGACTGTCCTATGGCTGATGAGTCTCATCTGTCGGTTATATAGCCAAACCTGACATGTTCGGTTGCTAACCTTGGATAGTCCCTTCATGCACGCATCCCCAAGAGTCTATGCATATAATCACAATCATTCATTTATCATCTCATTAGAGGAATTTTTGCGGAGTTAAAGTGCCCAGCCACATCTTGTGACGTAAGGTCAACAGAATATTGAATCTCAAACTGGAGCAAGTGGTAACAAGCCACTGTGTCTACCTAAGAAAACTCGTATCTCATATAATAGAAGTGCATATGCCATTAATCATTCAATATCAATCAATCATTATCAATACAGCCTTCATTCATTTCATATCCATCATTTTCGTACTTCTCAAACATAAATCATCACTTTATAATCTTTTTTCACTACCAAGTTAACTCCCTCTTTAGGTTCACCCCTCTTCCTATAATTAAAAACTAGTGTCAGACCTTAGAACGTAATTATAGAGCACTAGAAAGCTAGAGAATAGGTTTAATTAAAAAAATATAAGTTTTCCAAAACAATGTTGTCATGCATACGCATGGATATAAATTTTGGCAAACTCGCGTACGTGAGCAACTCCCACCTATGCAGGTTCTCCAAACCGAGGGGGAGTCTCGCGTATGCATCCACATTTCCGTGTACGCGTAAGTTCATAACTAGGCATTCTTGCGTATGCATGATAGCAAAATTTGCCAAATTCGCGTACGCATCCACCACATACGTACGTAAGGGTGTTGAAATAGAAAGAATTCTCGCGTACACATGCATGTGTCTGTGTACGCATGCCGTGTATTTTTCAGAAAAGCTGCTAAGTCTGCAGAAATTAATTTTACACACCAAACTTCAAACGCACATAACTTTTTCGTTAAAAATTATTTTTAGTCTGTTCTTCAAACGGCATAAACTTCACAGACCCAATTTTTATTTGAAATAAGTTTGACAAAGTTTGAGGGTCCGGAAGCTAAGTTATGGCCCGCTGAAATTGGTCAAAAATCAAGTTTTACCAAAAATACCAAAACCTCTACTCTTTCCAAATCCTTAATATTTAAAGAAAATTTCTATAACCAAAACAACACCAAAACTCTCTAAAATATACACACATACCTTCTAACCACCTCACCTCGTACCAACACCCAATTTTTCTTCAATTATTCAACAATCCCATATATACATTCAACAATTTCCTCAACCAAATAAACAACAACTATATTCTCATATATCAATCTATCATCATCACAATCATCATTAAACAACACATTCTCATAAATAAACTCAAGATTATCACCAAAATTACTAAACCTTAACAAGTTTATATAATTCAACCAATCCTATGGTCAACTAGCCTACGTTTTCACATTACATTATACATTATCTACGAGAAACCAAAACCATACCTTGACTGATTCCTCTCTAAGCTCAGAGCACCTCAAATATTCACAATTCACAAGCTCCAAGCCTCTACTAAATGGATTTTCAGCGCCCAATACTCAATTCAAGCCTCCAACTCCATCAATTTGGTTCCAATTCACATAATTTAATCTAATTGCACACAACATCACCATAACTAACAATAGGATTTGCCATTTTGACAATTTTACAAGGGTTAGAGGTTCTTCACCTTACAAACGGACGTTTGGAATGAGACCCAACAAATTCTCAAAGCTAATTCACACCTAACATCACCAAAACACAAATCCTCAATACCAAAACCCCAAAAATTTTCAAAATTGGGGAAAAAAGGCTGGGTGAGAAATAGCAAAGTTCTTAGCACTTTGTTCGGATAGATTTGTAGAGCTCGACACAGTGGTCACAAACAGTGCGACGATCGGAGCTCCGGATAGAAAGTTAGAAGGATTTAAATTTTTGAGACAAGGGTATGGGGTTCTTTGAGTTTTTCTCTTCTCTTCAGTGTGCATCCATGGAATGAAGAAGGAAGAGGGCTTGCTTTGGTGTCTTATATGTTGGGCCATGGGCCTGATTTGGTTCTAGTACAATCAGTTTGGTCCGTTCGTTTTTGGGTCAAAACATTTAAAATTAGTGTCAAATTTCGTATTTTTAATATTTTTACCTCTCTAGATTAATAAAATTTAACTTCCTAATTTCTTTGAATAATAATTAATTTATTGGCTAATTTTTCATTAATTACGCGGGATTTACAGAAGTTCTGTTTTATTTTTATAGATTAGTAATGCAAGTATTTTCTTTATTTTGATTCATACTTTTCTACTTTTTCAAGATTGAGTTTCGTTCTTTATCTTTAATGGTTAGAAGTATTGAACAATATTCTAATTCTGTCTTAGATTCTATTATTACTTTGAGAAATTTAATATTAAAATTAGCTCTGAACTCTTTCTCATGATTTTTAACTTGACTAGGAATAATATTTTAAAAATTGTGTGCCTTTAAATTGAAACTGTTCTTCACTTCTTCTCTTAATTAATTGACCAAGAAATTGACGATTAGTTAAGTTAAGAAAAATTAAATTGCCAAGAAATTGGAATTTGATTATAAATGATTTGCTGTGAAAATATTTTTGCATGAGTCAAAGTAGGAAAACACTCGTGGCTTTTTCTAAGAATTTATTATCATCGTAGCCTTTAACATTCCCTATTCTTGATTTTTTCATAATTCTTTAAGTCTTCTTTCGCCCAATAATCAAACCAAAATCAATTCTCTTTTCACTGTTCTTTCTTCCACTTTACGATCTGAATTCCTCTTGCCAAGGTTTGATTGATCTAAATAGAAATTCAATTAGACATTGCTTGCTTCAATCTGTTAATCCTCGTGAGAACGATATCCACTCACTGTGATATTACTTGATGTGATTTAATGCACCTGCCAATAATATGAGCATATCAATTTTGGCTCATGAGAAGCTTCTCCAGCAAACTCACATAAAATGTTAGTTCTCTCTAAGAAATTGCACTTGAAGGAAATGGAGCAAGAAACGATGGAGAGTATGAGAGGAGCGGTGATGCAACAATGGGAGGTCTTTTAAGCTTCAAGGAGAATGAATGCTATGTACAGGGACCCTTTGGCACCTAGTTCGTTGTGGACTCCTCTGAGCATAGCTGATCCACCGCCGAGCAAAGTGGTAGTGGCATGGAAAGATGGGGTTCGCTAAAGAAACCACTAGAATTGGGAGGCCTCACCAATAGGAACAACACCAATGACTAGAGTATGGAGAATTAGATGGCCCAGATACAGCCGCCGGTGGAGGTAGGGGCAAATGCCTCATGTCATTCTTAGTTTGATTTTGGTTCATGAAGACTCCATTGCTATTTTTGTTATCAATGAATATTATCTCATGGAATTGTTGTGGTGCCAGGATAAAGGCTTTCTCTACTATCATTAGAGATTTGAAAAGAGAATATAATGCTCATTTTGTGATTCTTTTGTAAACCCACATAAGTAGGGATAAATGCAGTGCTATCAGAGATAGGATAGATTTTGATGGTATTTTTGTTGAAGAAGCTAGAGGACAATCAGGGATATATCATGTCTTTGGAAAATAAATACTAGAAAGGTTGATGATACAAAATTGATACGTTCGGATATTGGCAAGTGTATCAAATCACTCTAAGTAATACTACAGTCAGTAGATATCGTTCTCGCGAGGATTAACGGATTGAATCAAGCAACGTCTAATTAAATCTTTAATTAGATCGATCAAACCTTGGCAAGAAGATTATGAATCTTAAAGTAGTAGAAAAAAAGAATAGTAAATAAGGTTGTTGATTGTGAATGAGAGATAGCTTATAAACTTTGGAGAAGTAATCAAAGAATGGGATGTTAAAGGCTTCAGAAGTGTTTAATTCTTAGAAAAAGCAGTACTTGTGTTTTCCTACTTTGACTCATGTAAAAATCTTTCCATGACAAATTATTTATAATCAAATTTCAATTTCTAGGCAATCTAATTTCTCTTAATTTAATTAATTATCAATTTCTTGGTCAACTAATTAAAAGAAGAGGTTAAGCACGGTTTTAATTTAAAGCCACACAACTTTCAAAATACTATTCCTAGTCAAGTTGAAAATCATGAGAAAGAGTTTCAAGCTAATTCCGATATTAAATTTCTCAAAATAACAACAGAATCCAAGACAAAATTAGAATATTTCCAAATATTTCTAACCATTAAAGATGAAGAACGAGACTCAATCTTGAAAAAGTAAAAAATTATGAATTAAAATAAAGAAAACACTTGTATTACTAATCCATAAAATCAAATAGAGCTCATAACCTTTAGCAGACGAGGTTTAATTACTCATGATAGAAAAAAAAACCTAAAACTAATGAGGTGCTGGATGGATCTAGTTCGGTCTTGGGATTCGAAGATCCTCGATGATCTCTGTGAACCATGTGTTCACTTATTTATAATCTAATCTTATCTTTTGAAGGATAAGATAAATGCAAGCGACAATTCAAATAATCTAAAACTAGATCCTAACAACCAAATCTCATCTTTTTAGAAGAAGTTAATGTTAACTAATCATTTAAATCTTGAAT
Organism: Arachis ipaensis; assembly: GCF_000816755.2. Taxonomy (NCBI): domain Eukaryota; kingdom Viridiplantae; phylum Streptophyta; class Magnoliopsida; order Fabales; family Fabaceae; genus Arachis; species Arachis ipaensis. The sequence goes on from NC_029787.2 coordinate 27,863,009, forward strand.
CTTTGGTTGAATTGAAAGCTCCCTGGGATGGACATTGGACTTGGCACTGGGCTTGGGTGATTGGCGCTTGACTTGAATGCACTTTTGAGCCACTCGAAGTGAAAATTCACTTGAAGTCGGGGTCCGGAACTTGCGTTGGGCGTCAGGTTCACTTTAGACTCCCTGGAGGTGCAAAAATGCATGGGCGCTAGGCATGAATCTTCCAAGCTAGGCACCGCCCTTGAGATACCATCAAAGGCACTGGGCTTGAAGTTTGGCGGTTGGGCTTGAAGTAGGGATGCTAGCCTTGAAGTTTGGGCGCTAGGAGTGAAGTTGGGTGCCTAGGAGTTGAATTCTAGGCGTTCTGGCGCCCATTTTTCTGAGAGTTCAACTGGAGACTTCCTTGTTTGCTTCTCTTCTCTTGATTTCTTTAAATAATAATTATGAATATACAATAAAACAAATTCAACTATTTTATTAGCTATGAAAACTTCATAAAAAATATAAGAACTTTGATTTAAACCTAAGAAAACTACTAAAAAAGATATATAAAAACTGCTAAAAATGTCTAGGTATCACAACACCAAACTTAAAACTTTGTTTGTCCTTAAGCAAAAAAAAAAAGAGTAAACAGAGTTTATCTTAGTGAGAAGAATTGAAGAGTTCGTAAATTTAAGTCCAAATAAAAGTGAAAATGGGGTTTATGACAATCTCCATAGCTACATGTGGGATTATCTTATCTTTATGAATCTTGCATACTCAAGGATTCAGAATATTCAAAACTCAATTCCAAATTATATTATGATAATTCTTTTTGAATTGTATGACCTTAGAAGCAGTTATTTAACAATTTAACTGGGGAAAGATATTTGAAGTCTTTGACTCTACGTGTTTTATCTCAAGGAAGCTCTTAACAGGTTTTTCATCAATAATCTCGAGCCAGTTGGCTCATGTTATCGGGTGATAAAGCGCTTCTTGGATTTAATCACCAAGCGTCTCCTTGACACAATCAACACCACAAACACATAACTAGGAAATATTTCTATTCATCCAAACATAGGTGCCGAGAGTCTCTATGGACTCTAAATGCTTTGTCTCAAGGCAACTCTTAATATAGATTTTCAATCAATAATCTGGAGATAGTCGACTCAAGTTATCGGGTGATGAGGCACCCCTTGAATTTACTTATACCCAAGACTCTCCTTGACACAAAATCACCACCGACACATAATTGGGTTCAAGTCATTGGTACTCAGAGTCTTATCATTATTTGTTTTTCGATCTCCCCTTTTTTTTCATGGTACCACTACTTTAAGGGGCTGGACTTTGAATTCTCATAATATTTCTCTAGAATTTTATTTTGAAAATTCTATTTCTTCTTCCGCATTCAGATACCTTAAGTCTATATGTAACCACACTTCTAAGAACCACCACTTTTATTTTGATCTTTTTTTATCAGTTGCTCTCATTCAAATATTCTCTTTTTACATAAGCAATTTACTAAAGAAACAAGCAGCTAGAATTTTAAACAACTAAGATTCACAAAAAAAGAAAATAAAAAACACAAAGAAAATATGATGCAAAAGAAAAAGATAAGAGAGTAAGACACATGACTAACTACCAAAAAGAATAAGGTTACCATTTTCAGTCTCCATCACTGTCCTGGGCTTTCTTCATATTGTATTCTTGTTGCATTCTAAACTCTTATTTTTCCTTTAACCACTACACCAAACTTAATATTTGTCAAATTTCTAAGTTTAAATGTTTTAAGTGGTATAAGGAGGCATGTGTTTTCTTGGACAAGAAGGATGAAAAATAGTGGGAAGTGACAAACAAAATACTAGTGGGCATGATCATATAAATAAAAATAAGCATGCATGTAATCTTGAACAAGAATTTTGAGACACTTGGAGGGAATAAATCATAAACTTTGACTCTTGGGTGCCACTAATACATGGGCACTAGGCACTGGGCGCTAACTTCCTTGCCTCCTCGAAGGTGCCAGACTTCAATTTTTGAAGTTAGGTGCCATCTCTCTTTCTCTCTTTTTTTTTAATTAATTAAAAGAAAAGACTTTTATAGAAAAGAGAAGAAAAAGATACTCACTGATTGGATTGCATCCCACAACTTTATTACCTCTTTGTGAATAACTTTCTTTATTGTTGGATTAAGTCTTCTTTGTGCTTGAACCATAGGTTTAGAATCTTCCTCCAGTAAAATTTTGTGCAGGCGCATTGTTGGACTTATTCCCTTCAGATCACTGATTATCCATCCAATAACAGTCTTACGTTCCTTCAATACTTGCAGCAATCCCTCTTTCTCCGTGGTGTTATCTGAAATTGTTTTCTCTATTAGCAACTCATCTTTCGACTCTTCTGTTTCTTCAAAACTTGAGTGCTATGGAGAATTCACAAGGGCCCTTTATCAAGAACTTCTTGGATCAATGAGTTAATTAAATCAACTCTCATACATCTCTCTGATTTACTAGGGTATGTCACTATAAGAAAAATGCTGAGTACCGTTAGATTTAATTTACCGTTGAATTCTTCAAGTATATCCGACGGTAATCAATTTACCGTCGGATTTACCATCGGAAATAATTATATGAGATAAACCTCGCCGTTAAATGCTTATCGTCGATTTTATTTCTTCCGCTGGTAATTATCGTTGGATTTTAGAACGGATTACCAGCTCAGGATTACCGTCGGATTTTTTCGACGGTAATGTTGGGGCCAAAACATATTTTGCACCATGTTATCGTCAGATTATTCTAACGGTAATTCTGAAGGTAATGTCATTTTATTTATTTTTTTTTGAAATTTGAAATAAATGGTCAATTTTAATTTTAAATTTAATTTTTTTTCACACAATTAGTGATCAATTCATAAATAATACAATGTGCAAATTAAATAAAAGTCAAGTACACCAAATAAATGTATGAAACAATAAAATTAAAACCTAATATCTACAGATCCAGGTAGTCATTGTCGTCGTCATCGTCAGTCCCGTGGTCCTGAGTCGGAGGTTCAGGAGGCGGTGACGATGTCCGTCTACCACCAGCTACCGCTGCCATCAACAGCGGTGCTGCCACCAGCAGGGTTGATGTTGGCGGCGCGCATCTGGGACTGGTACACCTCCATCTTAGCCTCCATATGCTGCATCTGCTCCAGCAACTCTCTAAACTCCAGTCTGAGCTCATCTGTAGATGTCACGCGGGTGAGGATCTTTTGATACCTCTCCCAATAGTCGTTAAGCTCTTGAGCCTATTGGTGAAGGCTGCATTGGAGCTCCTGCACCTAGAGCCTCAAATCCACACCTTCGTCGGGCTGGACGGCTCAACTGGTGGTCGAGCCTGATGACGGCCTCAACGTCGAGGTGCGGAGGCTGTTGGCAAAAAACGACCCCCAATGAGTGAACAGGCCCTTCTTTAATGACCTCTCCGATGCACTGTTAGCTCGGTTGGTGTGATGCCAATGCCTGAACCCCACATCGTTCTCCTAATGAGCAAACAATCCCTTATTTACCTCCGGTTGGAGCCAGCGCGTCCGTTGGTCCCGGCCGTGGCGAACATCGTCCAGCATCTGCTGGAGCACCCATCCTATAGTCGAATATCTTTTGGATGGCCAGGTCGTGCTCAACATCTCAAATGAAGTGCAGCTGCAACAATGAAGCTTTATATTCATTTAGACAAGATAGAGGATATAAACTAGATAAAAAGAATTAAAACAGAAATAATAAAAGTAATTACCACCCATTTCTCAAACCAGCATTGCCTGGTCTCAGCGGAAATCTTCATGTAGCAAGGCCAAGGCTGGTCGTACATCAGCTTGATGACATTCGTCATCTCCTGAATACGCGCGTTCAGGTTTTTACAAAAATCTAACAACAACCCACAAATAAGAATCAACCTAAATCCACTAAATAGGAATCAATTTTCAAGAAAACTCAGCAACAACAGGAATCATAATCAATAAAACTAGAGGATAATAACCAGAAACATTCCAAATCAACCTAAATCCACTAAACATGAATCAACTTTTAGGAAATCTCAGCAACAACGGGAATCATAATCAATAAAACTAGAAAACAATAAACAGAAAATACATGAGCATTGAACGTGATACTTACCCCATGCCACCATTAGGTCAAATGCACAACTGTTTGATGGTAGGTGGTGGAGCTCCATCAGTTGCTGCCTCATTGTCGTGGCTGGACTCCGGGGCCGCGGAATCCGTCGCTAAACTTGGCATCGTTGTGGATGCAGGCTGCTAAGCAGTAGGAGGCGTCGTTGTCATCGTGGATGGCAGCATGTAGTTGGGGTTAGAGACCATGATGAATGGCTGGTCTACCAAACCTGCATCCTGTGGCGTGACCAGGGTGATCGGAGTAGAGGGAGAGGATCCAGAAGTTCCAGAGGTACCAGAAGAAACCCTCCCTCTTCCCCATCCACGGCTGCAACCACGACCGGCGGCCTGATCCGCAAAACCTCTTCTTGTCATCATGTCTACATCTATCGAAACCAGGAGGAACATAGTCAATGCACATCTTTCAGACAATGTCAAACAACTCCAGCAATAATATTCAGCAATTTAACTCAATAATCAAAACACTTTTCAAGGTTGAATTTCAAAGTTCAAATTCAAAATCAAAATAATAAAAACTAATTCAACAATCAACAAAACCTCAACATATTCATAAATTCAAATTCAGCCATCTTCAAACATATATAAAAGCGTAGTCTCTATACTCATCATATACATCACCTAACCAGGTTTTCATAGAAAAAAAGGAAAAAATAATTCAATAGAAAACAAAGATTTTTTTACTCTACTAGCAAAATCTATTAGGATAACGTTTCATTCAATATATAGTTTACATACATGTAGATATACTCTATTAAAAGAAAAACGGTTGGATATAAACAACCAGACATAAACACCCATTTCCACTTTCATCAAACAGAAGAACAGGTTAAAATAGTTTTTTTTTTTCAACTATGTATCCTTATTAAGCAACATATGCTTTAATATAACTTAATTTCTCAATCATTTTTGGATCTGTTAAAATAGACAGCATGACAATTTTTTCAATTTACAACAAAATATTTTACCTAATATAGAGATTTCAATTAACAAAACAAAGTATAATCTAATTGAATTTCAACATGCATTAGCATTAAGCATACAAGCTTCTATTTTTAATATTCGCATTTGAATCTGTTATCTATTGTTGCAAAGGCAAAACCAATTCGAAGAGGAGAAGCTGGGCAATGGCGGTGGTAGTGGTGGTGGTGGTGGCAGTGACAAGCAGACACCAGAGAGGCGAAGCTGGGGAGCGACGGTGGTGGCTTTGTGGTGCGGCCGGCGGTTCGGAGAATGGAAAAGGTTAACGGTGAAGTGACAAGGAGAGAAGAGGGAGAAGAATGGGTGGGCTGGCAATGACGAAGAGGGGGCTGTGGTGGTGGCGGTGTCAACAGCGGCAGATGGTGGTTTTGGGGAGAGGGAAGGGAGAGAAAAGGAGATAGTGGTTTTGGTGGTTTAGTGAGAGAGGGAGTGAATCTGAATGAGGGGGAAGAGGGTTTGCGTTTTGAATTTACGTCCCAATTACCGTCGAAAAAGTTCGACGGTAAAACTTTGCGGGTCACCAAAACGCATCGTTTCACTACTTGGCTTTACCGTCGGAAAAATCTGCCGATAAATCCGATGGTAAAGAAAGCGCCATTTTATTTTTGTTTCCCTCCAAATATTACAGGTGAATTTACCGTCGGATCCCAAAATCTGCCGATAATTACTAAACCTTACGAATTTGACGACATTACCGCCAATAAATCCAAAAAAAATCTCGCTGCTAACGTCCAACGCTAAATTCGACGATAAATCTGACGGTGCTTAATATTTTTCTTGTAGTGTGTACCCCTTACATTAATTGCTTCACATTTTTCCAATAGGATTGGCATTGTTTCACTCAAGAAGGAATTTGTTGGCTTCCCTACCAATTGCTTGGCAATCTGCTCCACTTGTATCTCTAAATTTTTGAAGGAGATTTCTTGATTTTTGAAGTTTGTTCTTGTCTCTTGCATGAAGTTTTGGATTTGTTGAACAAACTCAGCAGTTGATTGAGATAGTCTCTCTACAACAAGTTTAAGAGTAGATTGAGATAGTTTTTCTATAACAAGCTTATGGGGTGATGGTTCCTGAAGATTCTGGAATTGCAATGGATTTACTTGATATTGGTATGAAACGTTGAAGTATTATTGTCCTTGATTCTCCCAACTAAAATTAGGGTGATTCCTCCATTTAAGAAAAAATAGATTATCTCCTAGACTTGAGAAACATCCCATGTAGTTTACTTACTCAGTGATGGATTGAAATAACTCACATATTTCATTCTTAAGTGCTTCTCCACATAAGTCAAACATAATAAGGTACATTTGTTCCACTTGTTTTGTGAGCGAGGAGATTTATTGAAACATGCATCTATTGAATGTTAGGATTGTATCCCTCACATATTTCATTCTTATGTGCTTCTCCACATAAGTCAAACATAATAAGGTACATTTGTTCCACTTGTTTTGTGAGCGAGGAGATTTATTGAAACATGCATCTATTGAATGTTAGGATTGTATCCATGCTGTAACTCCACTATTCTCTTGCATACACAAAAAATAAAATAAAATAAAATAAAATAAAATGTACGGTATAGAATAGAGAAAAAGAATAAAAAAAAAGAAAAGAAAAATAAAAAAAGAGTAAAAAAATAAAATAAAATAAAAACAAAAATCTAATTTAGTGATTCAACTAAATGTATGTTGTCAATCTCAGTTAATACAAAACTCAATGTTAGGGACGATTAACACAAAATAACCTTAGAAACAATTTGATTTTCACCCAAGATCTTGAAGGATAAAAAATATTCTTAATCTGTTACAATAAAAAAAAAAGAAATAAAACATTTTCTATTTTATGAACGAAATATACTCTTAAAATAGGTTTTATTTTCATGTTATAGTCGATATTCACATTTTTATATAACTATATATTAAATATTAAATTTTAGTACATTATCTATATCTATATATTATGCACTAATTCCAACTTCCAAGTTACAACTACACTTTTGTGTTCCCATTCCCATACTAATAATATACAGTGACTTGCCAAGCTAACCCACCTCCAACGAAGAACAAGATGCTAAGGGTTATTACACTTAAATTTTTTGGGTATTTATTACAATTAAAATTTACTTAAATGAAACTTTACCCCAACTTTTATCCTGTGACTAACTACATTCTATGTGATCAATAATAAGGGTTTCATAGTTCAACTAAGAGGCAGAAATCATCAAACCTCTACAGTAATCTGTAAATTATAAAGCGTTCATCATGATAGTATAACTATAAACTTCCACATATAGAATGCGAACAGTAAACCCAAAAAACCATTCAGTGAAACTTATGTATCTACGTGAAAAGAGTATATAGTATATACAACTTGGGAACAAAAAAGGTTTCGCTACCATATTAATCCATACAAAAACTAGCCATAATCCTTTTCAATGTTCATATGCAGGAAATGCACTAAGTACAACCTGACAGAAAGAGAAAGAGAGCACTCTATAACCATTACCACCAATCCCTTTCGGATCAAATACATTCTGCAATCCAATAAAAAATCCAAACCACAGGAGAAAAATCAAGATACATGTATTAATGAAAGCATCTCATGACAAAGTTTAAAATTTTAAACAGCATAAAAAAATGTAACATCTGATATACTTATATACAAGCATTGTTGACCCCAATAAGAAGCATGGTACAAGGGGATACCATTTGACCACTGATATCAAGAAAACATATGTGCTTCTTTCTTTTTCTTTATAGTTGCAGATGATAGAGAGGGGGCGAAGGAAGGCATAAGAGCACACTTGCAGTGAAAAGATTGAAGCAACGACTTGGCCAACAACTTGGCTTCAGCTAATGCTCTGCTCCAAATCAACCGACAATTAGAAGCTCAAATTTTAATTCCGCAACAAGAAAAAAATTAGGTAGAAAACCAAACATCAAGAATGCCAGCAAAATCAATATCAGCTTAAGATGTAACGCTCAGGTCTAAAACACAGTAACGTGTAATGTATAAATCAGATTGATTAGCTCAGAGATTACGAAAATAAAATCACATATCATCATTAAATAGAGCATTGCTGGAGGGGAAACAGATTTTGAAAAGGAAACTTCAATTAGCTCAATGTCATTCAAGGAATCAAACATTCAACGTAAGCAAGGATGTTAATTAATGTTTTCCTAGTGTCAGATGCTATCTAGTATACAATTTTCATCTATAATCCTAATATGCAAATTGGAAATTGCATATCCATAACAAAACCAACAGGAAAAACAATAAAACAACAGGATGAATTGGAACTATGCACCCAATTTTCTACAACTCTATAATATACTTCATCCGTCTTTGATAGTTAATATCACAGGTCAAAGAAAATAGGTGACCAAACTTAAATTGATAATCAGGACTTCCCCCAGAAAAATAGAAAAATCTACATTATTACAAAATTCTTACTTTGAATTCGACTCCAAATTACATTTACTGTGTAAATTATGGCAGCAATTAATGGTTGATCAAGCATAAAAAATGAATGAAACCTTAAGAAGCCTGGCAACTTAATAGCTTATAATTTCATATCACTTTTAGTGTAACATAATACAAAGAATGAATGCAAATGAAGCCATGGAAGGCAAGGATATTCAAGGCTAGTCATAAGAGTTAAGCATGTCACGAACCTTAGGGAATAAAATTGCCAGGCATCTCAATTGTGAATGCCAGGATTTAAATTTAATAGAAACCTGGCTTAACCAGTGGATGCACTTGCATATCACTCAAATGGCAAACCATATCCTAAGGTTTAGAAATGAACATATTCATAAAGTGACTTATCACGGATTGGATGCAATTTCAAAATCCAATCCAACTCAGCATAAGATTAGGTTGCTTCTTTAAATAATGTGAATGGTGACTTATCATTACTAATATGGATAAAAAACATGTAAACCTCAACTAATGTGAATGGTGACCTATCATTACTAACATGGATAAGAAAATGTAAACCTCAAGCCAAAATAAAAAAAATCTGCCCATAAAGCATCCTACTATGGCCTATCTAAGTCAACCATATACCAAGTAACCAAGTTAACACGATAAAAACCAAAATCAGATGACGTCGGAGGGGAGATGGACCGGAAAAATGGCAATAGACAATAGTACCATAGATCCCAACCACAATTATTAGTGGAGCTATGCCTAAAGTGGCCCAATCAATACATTAGGGCGAAGCCCTTGTCAAGTTTTCATCATATTTTAAAACAAAATTAGCGACACAGTGTTCAATGTTGGGATTTATCTCCGCTGTCATTCAACCAAAATTCTACCACCTAATATACAATATCTTGCTATTCCCCAATCAGATAAGACATATCCCAAATTTGGTAAGGATCAAATAACACTAGCGTAGCTTCAAGTAAATGTTATAACATTTAATAACTTTTTTTTTCAAGTAATTTTTTAAAAACTAACCACCGGATTAGAAGTTTATGTTTTGTATACATCATTCTAAAAAAATTTCTTGTCAATCCAAAATCGTTTGCTACACCTTTTATATACTTAAAAATTGACGTAATATAATTATTCAAAATATACAAAAACAAGTTATTCAATTACATGGGTATTGATGTTCGAATTCAGTGAAATTTGGTATAAATGATCTTCACTATATGTTGTTACAATTTAATGGTTAGATTAATAAAATATATATCCTATAAAAGCTTTTGCTTAAATTGACACAATGTCATTTGATCCTAACATTTACATTTAGTTGCTTGTAGTGTCTCCCATATCCAGGTTTCTTAAACAACTACCCAAGTTACCATAATAATAATAATAACAACAACAATAATAAGAAGAAGAAGAACATTATCTCAAGTTAGCATTTTATCTCAAGAAGAAGAAGAAGAACATTATGTTCTCAAGTTAGCATTTTATCTGCATGTTCTATTGATATTACACTTATTAATGCACAATCGATATATCAACTATCACATCAATTCCATTTCCGTCACAAAAAGAAAAAAAATATCTTCAAATCCCTAACCTTTTTTATGATCCTGCACCGCCGTCACAGGCTTGATCACAGCCTTGCCGTCGCCGCCCTGCTTTGCCACCACGGCATCCCCAGCTCTAGCACCAGCCGCGAGGCCGCCGTCCTTATCTTCGGGATAGCGGACAACAACAACGGGGCAAATGCAGTGATGCACGCAATAGTCGCTAACGCTGCCAAGGCGCCCATCGCTGCCGCGACGCACGGCACCGAATCCGCGGCTTCCCATGATGACGGCACTGAGACCGAGGCGCTCGACCTCGAGGCAGAGGCGCTCCTTCATGTCATGGTCCTTCACGATGTGGATCTTGAAAGGGATTTGTGCCTCACGCAAAGGCTTAGCGAGATCGGCGGCCTTTGTCGCCGTGAACGCATCGAAATCGTCTTCGAGCTTGCGCTTGTTGTGGTCGCCACTGCCGCCGCCAGAACTGTCGTTGATGGAAGCGGTGGTGGTAATGCCTTCGTCGTCTAAAGCTGGGTCAGTGTTGATGGCGAGGTCGATGGAGCCCCAGTCGGCACCGAACAGGACGTTAGTGGGGCTGACGTGGAGGAGGATAACGGCGTCACCGGGACGGATATATTGCTGGACAGCCCAGCGGACGGCGTAGGCGCTCTCGTCGGAGAGGTAGTATATTTATTATTTTTTTTGGTTACATATTTTACTTATTCTGTAAATGAATTAAATTTTTATATATTTAACAAATTTAAAATATATATATTTCTAAAGGATTCGGAAGATTTAGAAAAAGAGGGTTGAATTTATGATTTCTTTAACTTTTAATAAGTTGGTTTTAAAATCAGATATTAAACTTGGCTACTGTTTGATCTGCACAGCAAATTATACAGGAGATAATTTTGCTTTATCTCATAAAAACAAAAAAATAGAAATAAAACAGAGAGAAAAAAAAGTGACACAGTCATATATGGTTGGTTCAGTTGCCTTATGCAATGCAACTTACATTTAGTCTTCACTGGACACACAAGTTTCAATATAAACTTGACTTAGCTATGCAATTATCTAAACTCATCACATTAAGTGCTTACTCAACTTAGTAAGAGATGCTTCTCAGACATATTATACAAAATAGAAAATACAACAAAAAAAAAAATCTGAAATCACTCTCCAAAATAAATAAAGGTCCAAGTAAGAGATCATACTTCCACTATATCTACCTGACTTCATAGAAGTTGGACGCGATGACAACAGTTCAACTCTACTTACCTAAATAAGTAACTAACTCCTAAGCTATCTCCTATTTATCTAGAAGGGAGATCTCAACTACTTCCCTAGAAAAAAGGAAGTGGTTATCTGCCATCAAAGGTGAAACTACACTAAAAAGTGATTATCTATTCTACTATAAATACATTGATATTCTCAGGTATATTCAGAATCCAATCTACTAAAAAAACTGCTTAAACTCTTGCTAACTTAAACATCGGAGTCCCTTACAAGTACCACTCCCACCTTCTCACAAGGAACTCGGACGGCGGCACCTCAACACCAACAAAAGTCAAACGCTGCTCACAAAGAACCTTGACCTCACGTTCAGACTCAAACAATCTAGTTTCAAGTAATTATCGAAACAATTATTTTTTTCTTATCTATTTATTAAACAATTTTTTTTCTCTTTTTATTTCTCCTACTTTTCTTTCTCAATCTCTTCCTTTTTTCATATTATTAAGACTAACATTTTTTTTATAAAATTTATTCCTTTTCTTTTCTTTTCTTCGTTTTTCTCTCATGTTCTTTTTCTTCTTCTTTCTTCTCCTCTTATTTTTTCTTTTTTTTTTGTTTTTTTATACTATTTTTTTCTTATTTCTTGTTAGTCGATATGCATAATTGCATAAATACTCAAAAAAGAGGTAAATTAAGTGTAAAATTTTGATAAAATTTTTTGCATAAATAATAAGAAAAACAAAAGAAGCATTTAGTTCAATTACACTTTTATAATTATGTACAATCTTTTCCACAACTATTACTTTTAATTTAAAACAAGTGCATGACAAATCGTTACTAGTGGCAGAGTTTCAAAATAAAATTTGGATCCAAACATGTTATATGTTAAATTTGAATAAAGTATAAAATATTTTAGTGAATAAGAGAAGTGAGAGTTGAATATAGGTTAGAAAAATTATCAGATGTATCACTGTACAAAAGCGAAACTCTAATGTTCTATGTACAATCAATTTTTCAATAAAATATTATTGTGTAGCTGGTAACTTACGGACAAATTTAATTTTATGTAAAGCACGAAATTTTTAGAATGACCTGCTTGGAAAGGAGAGGAAAAGTGTGCTTTGCAGTTTGCATGTAATATTTCAAATAATTATTATCCCCATATAATATTCCAAATAATTATTATCCTTTTGGGGGCTAATTTTTTTTTTATATGAGATCAAGTTTGGTGTAATGTTGGGTTATGAAACTTTGGGGAGTCTTATACTGTTGTGACGGCAGAAACTTCTAGTGTACTTTTATTCCAGACTTATCTCCAAACACAACGGTCCCAAACAATAGCATTATGTGGCACTTCACATACCTCTGAATCTGAATATCATCAACCAACACTAAACGATCTTTCAATCCTCGAATCCACATCAACTTGATGAAACTTTTCCTACAGTGTGCCTTCCTAGGTGCAACATCAAACTGATCCAAGCATTCAGCCTCTAATGCCTCATAACTATTGAGTGTCGGTCCTGTGACTGGCAAACCATTCGTCAGAAGACCAAGAATTAACGCCACGTCTTCAAGCGTTATGGCACACTCACCAACCGGAAAATGGAATGTGTGAGTTTCAGAGAGCCATCTCTCGATCAGAGCATTAACCAATGCTGACTGACATTGGACAACTCCAATCTGTAAAACATGATAAAAGCCAGTGTCCCGTAAATGTCCCTCCACTACTTGATTGTACGGATCTAGCGGCAAGTAGTGGTCACATTGCAACATTCTAGAACCCTAAACACAAACATAATATTAATTAATTAACAAATTAAATTTAACAGAATAAAATTTTCATTATCAAAACAATACGTTAATTAATTAACTATTATATTATATACTAATACTCAAATAACTATTCTATTCTATTCTAACAACATACATACAATAATAAATCAATCATTAATTCTTTATTAAATATTTATATTATACTCATAATAAAAATAATTAATTCAATAATTTTTACTCATAATATTTATTTGGAAAAGCTCTACATCCATGTAAAAATTACATGGATGGTATCCATGTAACTTTCACTCCACGCCCCACACCCTCGTTTATTTTACACGCGTCACTTATAACCTATATAACGAATTCTTATTTTGTTTTATCAACGTTTCTCAACATAAACCTTCTCATACAACATAAACCTCTTTCGCGTTCTTCTTCACGTTCTTCCTGTTCTCCTTCTTCTTCTTTAACCTAATTAAATTCGTTGTTCTCTTCTTTTATATTTTTCTTCTGTGCATTATAGATCTAGATTGATTCAACGCAATTAGCTTCGTCGTTCATCTTCTTCTTCGTTTTCTTCTTCGATCTACACTTTTGAATTGAGACAATGAATGAATTAACTTCAAATCAGTTGAATGACTGCGATTTGGATGATTCTTCTGAAACACATCAATTTAATGAGGTTTGGATTATTGAATTCTGAATCGAATTTAATGGAATGAAATAGCTAATTTTATTTGAAGTGAATTGAATGGACTGAGGTGATCTACATCTGAATTGAATTCAATTGAATTGATAATATGTAACTGTAAGTAATTGTGAGTGTGAGTAACTGTGACTAACTGTGAGTAATTGTGTGTAACTTTTCGGTTCGGTGAGTATGATAAACCACTATTTTATGGTTTATCTTGTGCTCAATTGAGTGGTTTTTATCAATCCTTTGCTCACTTATCCATATAATTTGCATGATTTTACAAATCCTTCCTAATTCTGTGATATAGTTGAAAACATGTTTCCTGGGCCTTTAAACTGTCAATTTTAATTACCCTTTATTACCATTCAATGCCGTGATCTGTGTGTTAAATATTTTCAGGCTTTATAGGGCAGAAATGACTTAGAGGATGGAAAGGAAACATGCAAAAGTGGAAGGAACGCAAGAAAATGAAGTTTTGAGAAGCTGGCAGTGACGCGTACGCGTGACTAGCGCAAAAGACAAGCGACGCGTACGCGTGACTGACGCGTACGCGTGACTGACGCGTACGCGTGACCTATGCGTACGCGTGATATGCGCCACGTGCAGAATTTGCAGAAAGCGCTGGGAGCAATTTCTGGGCTCCTTTTTGGCCCAAGTCCAAGCCCGAGAACACAGAATAGAGACTGCAGAATGGGGGAATCAATCAGGTGGGAGGAATCATTCATACATTCATTCACATAATTTTAGATTTTAGAGGTAGTTTTTAGAGAGAGAGGCTCTCTCCTCTCTCTTTGGTTTTAGGATTCTTAGGTTTAGCTTTTCTTAAATTCAGATTTCTACTTTGCTTTAATTTGTTTCTCTTCTACTCTTATTTGTTCTAGTCCTTTAGTTTATCTATATTCTCTTGTTGATTTATTTATTCCCCAATTTGGTTTATGAACTTCATGTTAGATTTGATTTTCCTTATTAATACAATTTGAGGTATTTCATGTTTATTGCTTCTTCCTTTATTTGTTATCATTGATCTTGCAATTATTGGTTTTAGATCTTATATTCTATTATTAATTTCTATGTTTTTATGTTATGCCTTCCAAGTGTTTGATAAAATACTTGGTTAGATTTTAGAATATATTTTTCTCCTTTTGACTTTGGTTGAGTAATTGGAGACGCTTAAGTTATCAAACTCCTTTGTTGATTGATAATTGAGAAGTTGCTAGTTGATTTGGATCCCTCTAAAGCTAGTATTTCCCTAGGAGTTGACTAGGACTTGAGGAATCAAATTGATTCATCCATTTGACTTTTCTTCATAGTTAGAGGTTAACTAAGTGGGAACAATGGACAATTCTCATCACAATTGATAAGGATAGCTAGGATAGGACTTCTAATTCTCATACCTTGCCAAGAGCTTTCTTAATTATTAGTTTATTCTCTTATCATTTACTTTCCTTGTTTCCTATTTCAAAAACCCAAAAAGATACAATCTAATAATCGATAATAACACACTTCCCTGCAATTCCTTGAGAGACGACCCGAGGTTTGAATACTCGGTTTAATTTTATTGGGTTTGCTTAGTGACAACCAAATTTTTGTATGAAAGGATTTTTTGTTGGTTTAGAAACTATACTAGCAACGAGAATTTATTGTGAATTCTTTACTAGCAAAAATCCATTCATCAAAATGGCGCCGTTGCCAGGGAATTACAAATGTGTGCCTTATTATTGGTTATTGTGAATATTGTGAATAAATTTGCTTTTCTTTCGTTTCGTTGTTAGTGTTTCTAGTTTTAGGAGTTTATTCTCAATATTTTCTTATTAGTTTTTGTTTTTACTTTCCTTTGTTACTATGAATTCTCACCCCTTTCGCTATGAGTTTGGTTCCAATTATGTTGTAGGGAATGGAAGCTATAATGAGAACATGCATCGAGGTCGGAACAATCAAAGATGGGAGGAGCCACAAGGATTTGATCAACCCTTTCGGCAATAACCTCCTCCAATGTGCCATGGGCAACGACCATTCTACGATGCATCCCAAGACAATGGTTATGCTGGACCTTTTCGTGACAACCTACCTCCACCAAATTATTATGGTCAAGAGCCATTCTAGGGTGCGTACCAAGACAATGGATATGGTGGACCCCCTTGTAGTTACCAACAAGCCCCACCATATGCTTATGAACCACCTCCTCAATATAACTCTGAACCACCATACTCACAAGCCCCTTTCCACCATTCACCTCTATATGACCCTAACCCATTTCCACCATACCAATCACCATACGAACCATATGAGCCATACCCAAAACCACCACCTCAATATTCACCATCTCCATACCCTTACCAAGAAGAACTACCTTCCTATTATGAACCCTTTCTCCAAAATAATGAACCCTCCTATCCACCCCAACCTCCACTGGATGACAACACCCTTAATGTTATTCGCCAAAGGCAAATAGAGCTTCAAACCACAATTACCTCTGCTTTCACTAGTCTAACCTCTACTATCCAAGCTTTTATATCCCATGTGGATGCATCAATCCAAGAGAAGCACGAGGAGGCCCAAAATGTGGAAGTAGAGACCCTTGAAGATGAAGGAGTAGTTGAAAAATTAGTGAAGGAAGACATCAAGGAGGAGTTAGATTTTGTATTGGAACAACTGGAGGAAGCTATAATTTTTGAAGAGGAAGAAGTGGTCGAAGACTTAGGAGATGCTGAACCTCCATGGGAATCTAGAGTTATAGAGTATTCCTCCAATAAGCTTGAAATTGATGTTGAGGAGGACATCGCATAACCTCCAAAGCATGTCCCTTATGAAGAATTGGATGGAATAGAACACGAAAAAAATCCCTTTGGTGATGAAGTTCCCACATTACTACCCCCTAGTAATAAACTTGCATCCGCGACTGGACCCCTTGATTCTGAAGAACCTTCTCCGAGTGAATCTGAAGGTGATGCAGAGGTGGACTTTTCTCAACCTCCAACTTATGATTTGAGTGACGGGAAAGAATTAGAAGAATTTGATGAAGTTGCGGTTGAAGTCGAAGAGGTTTGCAAGGAGGTGGAAGAATTCAAAGAAGAGCACAAGGGAGTGGAGCTTGCAAGACCATTGGAACCACCTCTCCCGAAGCCATTACCATCCAATACAATATTCAAGTGGGTAAAATTCTCATCCTTAACCTTTACTTTCCGACTTGAATATGGTTTACTGGAAACGGATGGTCAACTTAGAGCTCTTTGTGGCTTTAAGAGTAAAAGGGAGATGGTTAGTGGTAGGGGTTGTCCTGCAAGGTTCAATATGGTTGCACGCTCTAAGTTGAAATGCAAGGATTGGTGCAGAGCTCGATTGAATGGGTCTAGGAAGTTGTTTGGGTATCTTAGTGGGAATTCAGATTGCGTGCCACCCGGTTGGAACAATGATGATCAATGCGAAAACGGGTGCAAAAGCAAGGTTTGGGACCCCGAAATTCATTCTACCAATCAACACTCCTGGGGCATTGTCACTTGCTTTAACTTGCTTGAAGGCTTTATGTGCCAAGTTTGGGACCCGGAGGCTATTGGAATTGCAAACATTAGTGGAAATTCTTGGATGAGTTCAAGCACAAGCCTCCATGACAAGGAGCTCACCAAGTGTCCAACTTAAGGACTTTAACTAAAAGTGCTAGGTAGGAGACAACCCACCATGATACGGTCTTTCATTTTTATTATTAGTTTTATTTTCTTTTATTTTCCACAATAGTCATTCATAATTTCTGCATATTCATCTGCATTTTGCATTTTGCATTCTACATAAAAAAAATGCAAGATAGCCCACACGTGCGCGTAGGCCACGCGTGGGCGTCGATACCAATTCGGCGCCTCCATCTAACGAACAGAAAGTTGTGATGGAATCGTGCGGCTAGTGTGCTAGAGGCACAATTCGAGCCACGCGTTGATAAACCACTATTTTATGGTTTATCTTGTGTTTAATTGAGTGGTTTCATCAAGTCTTCACCCACTTATTCATACTAATTGCATGATTTTATAACTCCTTCCTAGAATTGTTTTATGGTTGAAAACTTGCTTCCTAGAGACCTTTAATTAGTATATTTTAATTCTCCTTTATACCATTCGATGCCGTGATCTGTGTGTTAAGTGTTTCAGGCTTCATAGGGCAAGAATGACTTAGAGAATAAAGAAGAAGCTTGCAAAAATAGAAGGAACACAAGAAACTAAGGAGATGACCAGCGAACATCGACGCGCGTGCATGGGTGACGCGAACGCGCGAAATGGAAAAATTGAAGCGACGCGTGCACGTGGAGTCTATACGAATGACGCAAATGCGTGGACGACGCGCTCGCGTGACAAGGAAAATCCCTGAATGACGCGAACGCATGGACGACGCGTACGCGTGACCTGCGCGATCTGCATAATTAACAAAAAATCCTGGGGGCAATTTCGGGCCGCGTTTTAACCCAGTTTTCAGCCCAAAAACACAGAATAAAGACAGGGAACATACAGAGACTCAAAACACCTCTTTACGCAACTTGACACAACTTCACATATTCTCATTAGGATAGTTTTAGGTTTTTAGATCTGAATTTAGAGAGGATTACTTCCCCTCTAGGTTTTCTTTACATTCATAGTTAATTAGTTTATGCTTTGGGATATTGAAGAAGTCATTACCTCCGTTGAAGACATTATTCTAGTTTGTTTACTCTGTCCCTTATTCTTCCATATCCTTATTTATTTTATTTAGATTTCTAATTGGATTATTTTCATGGATTGTTGATAAAGGGATTACTTTTACTTTTAATTAATTTTCAGTCTCTATTTTATCTTAATTAATTTAATATGTCTTCTTATATTTTTCTGAGTTTTATATTCATGTCAATGGAGTAGACTCCATACTTGACATGGGGCTTGATTAAAATGAGACACTTGAGTTGGAAGGCTTAGGTGTTGATTAAACAGGAAGTTGTTGGCTAGTTCTGTATTTACTAATGCTAGACTTTCCTAAGGGAGAGGACTAGGATTTGCGAATAAGGGTTAGCTTAATCACTTGACTTTCCTTTATTTAGTAAGGGTTAACTAAGTGAAAACAACAACCTTTTTAATACTACATTTAAGAGACCTCAACAAGGATAGAACTTCCAATTAATCATTCCTCCAGTCAAGGCTTTTTATTTAGAATATCAATA
This sequence comes from Arachis ipaensis, assembly GCF_000816755.2. Classification (NCBI taxonomy): domain Eukaryota; kingdom Viridiplantae; phylum Streptophyta; class Magnoliopsida; order Fabales; family Fabaceae; genus Arachis; species Arachis ipaensis. The sequence continues at coordinate 27,881,975 of NC_029787.2, forward strand.
ATTATTCTTAGTTTATTTTTACTGCTTAAATTTACAATTATTTAATTACTCATTATTCAACTCTCAAAACTCTTGGAAAATTCCTAATTAATAAAATAGCACCCTTTCCTGCAACTCGTTGGGAGACGACTTGGGATTCATACTCCCAGTATTTTTATTCTAAATTTTTGTGACACCCTTTTTAAATTGGTGAGGTGGATTTTAGCTGGTTAAGGGCTATACTTGCAACTATGGATGGAGGGACAACTATAACAGAGGAGGCAGAGACAACTATGGAAACCAGAGGTGGAATAACAACAACAGGCAGCAGAATTAGAACCAACCTTACAGAGCTCCTCACTTAAGACAATCACAAGGACCCCAGCAAAACCAACAACAAGTACCACAGATCACTTATCCTACTTCCTCATCAAATGACGAGATGCTTTGTTCTCTTGCACAAGGATAACAAGATATGCAGACTACACTGAACTCTACTCTAAATGGTCTGAACGCCACTTTACAAGCTCTCGCCGCCCAGATAGATTCATTACCTACTTCCACTAACCAACCTTTAAACTCCAGTGGAATTCCTTCTCAACCCTTACCTAACCCGAAGGGTGGCATCAATACCATCACTTTGAGGTCTGGAACCACACTTCCAGAGAGAAATCAGGAGGAGCTAAGCCCAATAGAACATGCCTCAGCTGAGGATGTGATAGAAGTAGAAGATGCTGAAGAGGAAGATAAAGTACAAGACAAAGGTTGAAGAAGAAACGGCTCAGCCAAGGAATGGAGCACCAAAGGATGAAGAGGCTACAAGTGGCGCCATCCCTATCCCATTCTGACTTAGGAGCGTGTGTTAGTATAATGCCATTGTCTATATATGATACTCTAAGGCTCCCTCCCTTAAAAAGGTCGGCAGCTCATTTTGTGTTAGCAGATAAAAGCATTATTACAGTAGTTGGAATTGCTGAAGATGTATTAGTGAGCATTAAGGGGCTCACATTTTCCATTGACTTCTATATCCTGGAAATGCCCCCTAATGACTCAGGAAGACCATCATCAATTCTGCTTGGAAGACCATTCCTGAAAACTTCAAAGTTCAAGCTGGATGCATTCTCAGGAACTTACTCTTTTGAAATAGATAGCAGAACAGTAAGTTTCAGTTTAAATGAAGCTATGAAGCACCCTCCAGAAGATCATTCTATCTTCCAGTACGACATCATTGATAAAACTATAGCTGAAGTTCACCAAGAAGAATTAGAAGAGAAGCACATAGAGCAAGGTCCATGTGTGGGGACACCTTCTGAACATCATGTCAACACTTTATCATTACCACTAGCCCCGGATGATCCAGAACCTAGCCATGAGCAGAAATTGGAATTAAAACCTCTTCCTCCACACCTCAAGTATGCTTACCTTGAGGATAATCAGAAGTTTTCAGTTATCATTGCAAGGGAACTCACTTCTCAACAGGAGGAACAACTGCTTAGTGTGCTGAAAAGATATAAGAAAGCAATTGGGTGGAGCTTGGAGGATATAGTAGGCATCAGTCCTCAAGTTTGTGAGCACAGAATATATTTAGAAGAGGACTCGAAACCTGTCTGTCAACCCCAAAGAAGATTGAATCCAACCATCTTGGAAGTTGTCAAGAAAGAAGTGACCAGGCTACTTGAAGCAGATATCATTTACCCCATCTCAGACAGTGAATGGGTTAGTCCAGTACAAGTGGTGCCCAAGAAGTCTGGAGTCACAACAATAAAGAATGAGCATGCAGAATTCATGGAGGTTTGCATTGACTATAGGCGTCTCAACCAAGCTACTTGCAAAGATCATTACCCCTTGCTATTTATTGATCAGATGCTCGATCGCCTATCAGGTAAATCCCATTATTGCTTTTTAGATGGTTATACAGGTTACTTTCAAATTTATATAGCTCCTGAGGATCAGGAGAAGACCACTTTTACATGTCCCTTTAGAACGTATGCTTATAAAAGAATGCCTTTTGGCTTATGCAATGCACCTGCTACTTTCCAAAGATGCATGATGAGTATCTTTTCAGATCTTATTGAGAATTGTATGGAAGTATTTATGGATGATTTTAGCATATATGGTGATTCATTTGACCTTTGCTTGGATAGTTTAGCTAGAGTATTAGACAGGTGTGTTAGTTCAAACCTTATATTGAATTTTGAAAAATGTCACTGATGAGCGAATAATTTATACGCTTTTTAGCATTGTTTTTAGGTAGTTTTTAGTATGATTTAGTTAGTTTTTAGTATATAATTATTAGTTTTTAAATAAAAATCACATTTCTAGACTTACTATGAGTTTGTGTATTTTTCTGTGATTTCAAGTATTTTCTGGCTGAAATTGAGGGACCTGAGCAAAAATCTGATTCAGAGGCTGAAAAAGGACTGCAGATGCTGTTGAATTCTAACCTTTCTGCACTCGAAGTGAATTTTCTGGAGCTACAGAAGCCCAATTGGCACGCTCTCAATTGCGTTGGAAAGCAGACATCCTGGGATTTCTAGCAATATATAATAGTTCATACTTTGCCCGAGATTTGATGGGCCAAACCGGCGTTCAAAGTCAGCCTAAAATTTCTGGCGTAAAACACCCAAACTGGGACCAGAATTGGAGTTAAACGTCCAAACTGGCACAAAAGCTGGTGTTTAACTCTAGGAATAGCCCAATCACGAAAAAGCTTCAATGCTCAGCCCAAGCACACACCAAGTGGGCCCAGAAGTAGATTTCTGCATCATTTACTTATTTCTGTAAACCCTAGGTTACTAGTTCATTATAAATAGGACCTTTTACTATTGTATTTTAATCTCTGAAACACATTATGTAACTTTTACGTTATGAGACCTCCATGGGAGGCTGGCCACTTGGCCATGTCTACCCTATTTTTATTTCTGTATTTTCAACGGTGGAGTTTCTACACCCCATAGATTAAGGTGTGGAGCTCCACCGTTCCTCATGAATTAATGCAATTACTACTGTTTTCTATTCAATTCATGATTATTCTTGTTCTAAGATATCCATTCGCACTTCAACATGATGAATGTGATGATCAAGTGACACTCATCACCATTCTCACCCATGAACGCGTGCCTGACAACCACTTCCATTCTACCTGAAAACGAGCTTGAATGCATATCTCTTGGGTTTCTAATCTAAGATTAGAACCTTCGTGGTATAGGCTAGAATTATTGGCAGCCATTCCTGAGATCCAGAAAGTCTAAACCTTGTCTGTGGTATTCCGAGTAGGATCTGGGATGGGATGACTGTGACGAGCTTCAAACTCTCGAGTGTTGGGCGTAGTGACAGACGCAAAAGGATCAATGGATCCTATTCCAACATGAGTGAGAACTGACAGATGATTAGCCGTGCGGTGACAATACATTTGGACCATTTTCACTGAGAGGACAGACGGTAGCCATTGACAACGGTGATCCCCCAACATACAGCTTGCTATGGAAATGAGTATGAATGATTGGATGAAGGCAATAGGAAAGCAGAGGTTCAGAAGGAACAAAGCATCTTCATACGCTTATCTGAAATCCCACTAATGAATTACATAAGTACTTCTATCTTATTTTTTGTTTTAATTATACTTTAATTATCAAAATCCCATAACCATTTGAATCCGCCTGACTGAGATTTACAAGGATGACCATAGCTTGCTTCAAGCCGACAATCTCCGTGGGATCGACCCTTACTCACGTAAGGTATTACTTGGACGACCCAGTGCACTTGCTGGTCAGTTGCATGGAGTTGTGTGAAAAGTATGCGATCATGATTTCGTGTACCAGTCACTTTATGGTAAAACAAGGGATTATTCTAGGACATGTTGCCTCTAAAACTGGTATTTCAGTAGATCCAGCAAAGGTGGATGTCATTTCTAGTTTACCTTACCCCTCCTCCGTGAGGGAAGTCCGTTCGTTCCTTGGCCATGTAGGTTTTTATAGGAGATTCATTAAGGACTTCAGTAAGGTAGCATTACCTTTATCCAGACTACTACAGAAAGATATTGAGTTCGAGTTCAGTGAGGATTGTATGAGAGCGTTTGATAAGCTAAAGATCGCCCTGACTCAAGCTCCGATTGTGAGAGGACCAGACTGGAGCCAGCAATTTGAAATTATGTGTGATGCCTCCAACCATGCAGTAGGAGCGGCACTGGCTCAGCCCAAAGGTAAGGATCCTTTCGTAATTGCTTATGCATCTAAAACATTAGATGCTGCTCAATCTAATTATACTACTACTGAAAAAGAGCTTCTTGCTATTGTTTTTGCTCTGGATAAATTCTGAGCCTATTTACTTAGTACTAAAGTAGTAGTATACTCAGACCATGCAGCTCTAAAATATTTATTAGCTAAAAATGAGTCCAAACCAAGGTTAATACATTGGATACTGCTACTGCAAGAATTTGATTTAGAAATTAAGGATAGGAGTGGTAACCAGAATTTAGTGGCAGACCACTTGAGTCGCCTTGAGCACATTAAGGATGACTCCACTCCTATAAATGATGCTTTCCCATTTGATAGCTTGCATCCAGTATCTGAAGTAGTTCCTTGGTATGCACCTGTAGCTAATTATCTAGTTAGCCATACCTTCCCTCCAAATTTTACTAAACATCAAAGGGACAAGTTGAAAAGCGAGTCTAAATATTATATATGGGATGACCCATTTCTATGGAGGTGTGGTGCTGACCAGGTAATTAGAAGATGTGTGCCACAATCAGAATTCTAATACATTTTAGAGGCATGCCACTCTTCTGAGAGTAGAGGACATTTTGGCCCTCAAAGAACAGTTAGAAAAATCTTAGACTGTGGATTCTGGTGGCCCACTTTTTTTAAAGATGCTGTTGAATTTTGTAAATCTTGTTCCCCATGCCAAAGATTTGCTAATATATCCAAGAGGGATGAGATGCCTCAACAGATTATGCTTTTTTGTGAAATTTTTTATGTTTGGGGCATTGACTTCATGGGTCCATTTCCAAACTCTAATGGCTACCTTTATATAATGTTAGCTGTAGATTATGTTTCTAAATGGGTGGAAGCAATTCCTACCCGTACGGATGATGCTAACACTGTTGTTTCCTTTGTTAGAAACCATATTATCTGTCGCTTTGGATCACCACGAGCAATCGTGAGCGATCAAGGCACTCACTTTTGTAACAGGAGACTAACAGGATTACTGAAAAAGTATGAGATAGTTCACAAAGTAGCAACCGCTTACCATCCTCAGACCAATGGACAAGCAGAAGTGTTTAACAGAGAGATTAAACGCATTCTGGAGAAAATAGTAAAGCCTCATAGGAAGGATTAGAGTGCCAGGCTACAAGATGCACTCTGGGCATATAGAACAGCATACAAAACACCCATCGGGATGAGCCCCTTTCGCTTAGTATACGAAAAGGCTTGCCACCTCCCAGTAGAGGTGGAACACAAGGCTTTATAGGCTGTAAGGGAATGCAATATGAATTTTGAAGAATCTGGTGCTGAAAGAAAGCTGCTACTAGCAGAATTAGAGAATCTTCGCCTAGAAGCATATGACAATTCCAGGCGATACAAAGAGACGATAAAGGCTGTCCATGACAAACACATAAAAATGAGAGAATTCAGACCAGGGGAGTTATTTCTTCTTTATAACTTCAGACTGAGGCTTATGCCCGGCAAACTAAGATCAAGATGGGAAGGTCCCTATAGAGTAGAGAAGGCAGAGCCATACGGAGTTTTTCACCTGCGTCACCCTTCTAGCTCCAAATTCCTGAAGGTCAATGGACATTGCCTGAAGCTTTATCATGGAGAGAAGACGAAGGATCACAAAGAACTAGAGATTTTCCTCTTGGAAGACCCACCAACAGAAGCAGAATGAGGCTGAAGACGTCCAACTTAAGGACGTAAAAGCAAAGTGCTAGGTGGGAGACAACCCACCAACTTAGTTTCACGTGTGATCCACGCGTATGCGTGGATTTGATTTCATTAACCCCTGACGCGAGAACCCTACCTCCTCGCGTCGCCCAATCTTCTTCTTTTCCCTCCAATGTCTCTTCCCTCTCTCTCTCTC